>NC_058416.1:36898401-36904918 GCF_002201575.2 Neomonachus schauinslandi | reverse complement strand
GCCGCCGCCGCGTGCGGACCGAGGTGAGTGTCCGCCCGCGCCCGGGCCGTCCCGGAGCCCGGGCCGCTAGCGCGGGGCCGGGGGGGAGGAGGAGGAGGCCCGGCCGCGTCCGCGTCCGCGTCTCCCGTCCTTTGTGGCCGGCGCTGCCGGGGCCGGGGCGCGGGCGCGCTCGGCGCGGGGTCCGAGTCGGGGACTCCGGGGCTGCCGGACACGCGGCGCCTCTGGTTGGCAACTGCGGCGAGCAGCGAGTTTCCGTCCTAGTTTGTCATTGAGTTAGAACCGTTTTTCTTTAGAAGACGGAAGTTTGTTTTATTGACGAGAAATACAGCTAAATATGGCTCCTGGGTCCGGCCCGGCCGTGTGGTACTTGGAGCGGTGGTGCCAGGCTGACCCTCGCCCGGCCGGCGCGACGGGGGAGGGGAGGACACGCGGGCGGCCCGGGGCGGGGGCTTCCCGGCGCACTGCCCGCGCTGGGGACCCGGCCCTGGTTTAGCAAAGATCTGTGGATGGGAAGTAGCGGGCTTTAGGTAATGTGGCAGTTCTTCCTGGAAGAATGAATGAATGAAATGTTATTTACTCATCCACAGTCAACACAGTGCCCATTTAAAGATTTGCCGGGAATCGTGATGATGTGCATTGTCATTGCCTGATCACCCTGGCTAAGTGAGGGTCCTCCCTCCTCCAAACTTACGACCTTGGCCTCATTCTCAAAGCCACTGAGCTAACCAGCCCTTCAACCAAAAGCGCTTGGCATTTTCTGGCAAGTATGGGCAATAGGCAAAGTAGTCTTTGGGATTGTGAACTGTTTCTGGAGGGCAGAGAATCTTACCTTAAATCATACCTTCTGCTTCGTACATTAATTTATAATAATAACTGTCAGGAACCCTGAGAAGGGGTGTGTGGAGGGGGCAGGGGGTCTTGTCCTCATTTCACAGAGGAAGAAGTTGAGGCCTTAAGAAGTTGTAACTTTACAGGTCACAAGCTAAGCAGCAGAGCTGGGATTCAAACCTAGGCTTTATTAATTCGATACTTTTTATCTTATCTTTGTCTAGACCTGGGTTGTCCATTGTGGTAGCTACTAACCACATGTGGCTATTAAAGTTAATTTAAAAATCATTTGGCTCCTCAGTTGCACTAGCCTCATGTCAAGTGTTCAGTAGCCAGATGTAGCTGGTGACTACTATTGAACAGTGCTTATCAGGACCTTGCATCCATTTATTTATTACGAAAATAAGTATTGAGTGCTATCTGTGAGGTATAGTTTAAGTCTTGTGTGTACTGTGGTGAATGAGAGAGACAGAATGTCCTCGCCCTTTTGGAGCTTGCTTTTTACATGATAGTTTGAGTGATGTTTCCATGGTACTTGAGAGCCTTGCTAATTCAAACCGGTCTGTGAACCAGCAGCAGCATCCCTGTCTTCTGGAAGTTTGGAAGAAATGCAAAATCTCAGGTCCCAAACCACATCAACTGAATGAGTACCTGTTAAAGTGATTCATCAGATCACAGGTGATAGCTTACAGATCTATCTCAGGTGATTTGTTCACATTGAAGGCCTTAATCAGAATACCAGTGAATAGTTGTCAGGATGGATTGTTTGGTAGGGCTTTATTTTATTTTTTTAAAGATTTTATTTATTTATTACAGAGAGAATGAGCACCTGCGAGCATGAGTGGGGTGAGGGGCAGAGGGAGAAGCAGACTCCCTGCTGAGCAGGGAGCCCAATGTGGGGCTCGATCCCAGGACCCTGGGATCATGACCTGAGCCAAAGGCAGAGGCTTAACTGACTGAGCCACCCAGGCTCCCCTTCCCTTGGTAGGGCTTTTAAGAAGCAGGTTCTAAAACTTTTGGGAACACTCACCATTTATGCAAATATTTATTAAATGCCTGGCTTCTCCAATAGAATATAAGCTTTATGAGAGCAGAGATTGTGTCTTCCTTTTCTAGCTGTGTATCCCCAAAGATTTCACAGTGCCTGGCAAGAAGTAGGCACTCAGTAAATGCTTGCTGATTATATGAAAGAGCTTGCTAGGAAGCCAGAACTGGTTGTGAAACTCAAGCAGTTGCAATCAAGTTAGTTTTCATGGCATCAGGTAAGAGCATGGGACCAGAGTCAAAAACGAAGCTCTTTGTGGCTTTTCAACTCCAAGCTCCAACTGCTGTGGCCTGAGTTTCACTCTTGGCTCACTTGCAAGTGCCCTGTCTCTTTCTCTTTTTTAATAAGATAATATTAACGTATTTAAATCTCAATCATATGTTAATCCCGTATATATATGTGTGTGTGTGTATGTATGTATACACACATATGTATATAAATGTATTTTTTTAAACCAGATTCCAGACTTTATTTGGATTTTACCAGTTTTTCCATTAATACTCTCTTTATGTTCCAGAATCCAGTCCAAGGTACCACATTGCATTTAGTAGTTATGTCTCCTTAGTCTTTAGTCTGTGGCAGTTTCTTTCTTGTTTTTCATAACTTCGGTTGTGTTGAGGAGTACTAGCTCTCTGATGGGCAGCTTTCTGTAGACCAGATAGGATCATCCAGTTCTGGGAAAAGGCTGTCGTATTCAGGAAAATAAGGCTGTGAAAGGAATGACTCTTTCTGCTTTTGTTTGTTTATGTAATATATACATCTATTATGCTTATGTAACAACATACAACTTTAGTACTTTTTTTCAGTAACAGATTTCTTGGGATACAGTTCCTCATTGGTTGAGATTCAGAAGAGTATTACAGCACTGTGATCCGCTATTTTAGAATACACTGAGTTTTTTTGTGATGGGGTAAGAGCTGGGCTGAGGTGGAGGAGCAAGGGAAAACAGTAGGTGAGAGAGGGACCAAGGCGGATGGAGTGACAGATAATGGAGGAAGACGAGTGAGCAGCTGTGCAGAAGAGAACCAGGAGTGAGTACTTACTGTTTGCTCACTTACTCAGTTAATATTTATTGAGTGCTTATTGTGTGCTAGCCCCAGCTAGATAGTCAAGATATCTGAAAGTGGGGCAGCATTAAGCAAATAAGCATGCGGGTAAGTATATAATGATTGCCACTTAGATGAGTGCTGTAAAGAAAAAGTAAAGGATGTTGGAGAGAATGTGGGTGGTGGGAACTGCTGTTTTCGGTTGGCTGGGTTGGTGAGGAAGGCTTCTTTGAGTAAGCGACATTTGAACTACTCTCTGTGACTTTTGGGACCTTCCATAATTACTCCACACTGCTTGTTCCATAGTTCTCTTATTTCACAACACACACATGCCTCGTTCTCCATAGGAACTGTGCTTATTTCTAGCTCTGTGTCTTTATATATGATTTCTTCCCAAGATGCCCCTCTTTCCTCCGCTTGTGGAAGTACTATCTCTTGTTGAAGGATTTGCTTAAATCCCATCTCCTTTATGAAGTCTTGCACTGTTGATTTATGCCTCTGTCATTCTACTTAAGTGTATGGTGTTTGAGGGTAGGGAAAATATTTTACACTTCTATCTGTATGTCTTCACGGAGTCCAGCACAAAGCCAAGATTAATAAAGGGTTGTTAAGAGGCTAGATCCAGTCCAGAGTGTTAATATTTGGGTGATAAACCGTAGAGCAAGTGAGTGAAGGTCCAATTTTTTTTTTTTAATTTAAAGATTTTATTTATTAATTTGGCAGAGAGAGAGAGCACACAAACAGGGGGAGGTGCAGGCAGAGGGAGAAGCAGGCTCCCTGCTGAGCAGGGACTCGATCCTGGGGCCCCAGGATCACCCGAGCTGAAGGCAGATGCTTTACCAACTGGGCCACCCAGGCATCCACAATTTTTTTTAATTAAACTTTTTGTGGCATAATTGTAGATCCACATGCAGTTATAAGAATTCAGAAAGATCCTATGTACCCTTTACCCAGTTGCTCCCAGTGGTATCATTTTGTAAAACTATGGTACAATATCAGACCCATGACAGTATCACTGATACAGTCAAGATACAGAACATTTCCCTTACAAGGTTTCTGCATGTTGTTCTATACCCACACCCACTTGCTTCCTACTGCTACCTGCTCCTTAAGCCCTGACAATCACTAATTTGTTCTCCATTTCTGTAATTATGTCATTTCAAAAATGTTTTGTAAATGGAATCATACAGTAAGTACCTTTTGGAATTGGCTTTTTTCACTCAGCGTAATTGTCTAGAGTTTCATTCAGGTGGTTATGTGTATTGATAGTTGATTCTTATGTATTGCTGAGTAGTACTTTACAGTATGGATGTACTTTTATGGTTCTTTCAACCATTTATCTTTTGAAGGACATCTGGTTGTTTCTAGTTTTTGCTATTACAGCACCCTTTGTTGAAAAGGCAACATCTTTCCTCCATTGAATTGGTTGTATCTTTGTAAAAAATCAGTTGGGTATATATGTATGAGTCTATTCCTGGGTTCTCTGTCCTGTTCCATTGATCTGTGTGTCTGTCCCTCCACCACTATCACACAGTCTTGGTTATTGTGCTGTATAATAAGTCGTAAGTTGGTGTAGACTGATTCCTTCCACATCTTTTTCAGAATTGTTGTAACTGTTTTTGTTTCTTTGCCTATCCATGTAATTTGTAGAATAATCTTGTCTATATTTACAAAAAAATCTTGCTGGGATTTTTTTTTTTAATTCTTATGTTAATCCCCATACGTTACATCATTAGTTTTAGATGAAGTGTTCCATGATTCATTGTTTGTGCATAACACCCAGTGCTCCATGCAGAACGTGCCCTCCTCAATACCCATCACCAGGCTAACCCAACCTCCCACCCCCCTCCCCTCTAGAACCCTCAGTTTGTTTTTCAGAGTCCATCGTCTCTCATGGTTCGTCTACCCCTCTGATTTCCCCCGCTTCATTCTTCCCCTCCTGCTACCTACTTCTTCTTCTTTTTTTTTCTTAACATAAATTGCATTATTTGTTTCAGAGGTACGGATCTGAGATTCAACAGTCTTGCACAATTCACAGCGCTTACCAGAGCACATACCCTCCCCAGTGTCTATCACCCAGTCACCCCATCCCTCCCACCCCTCTTGCTGGGATTTTGATAGGAATTGCAGTAGACCTGTATATCAATCTGGGGAGGATCGACATTTTAGTATATTGCGTCTTCCAATCTATAAGCATGGTATGTCTTTCCATTTATATCTTCTTTGATTTTTTTTGAGTAGCGTTGTGTAGTTTTATCATACAAGTCTGTTTTGTTAAATTTTTTTGGATTTGTTATGTTACATTTACATTTTTATTTCAAACAATTGAAAATGATACTGTATTTTAAATTTTGGTGTCTGTGGGTTGATTGCTAATGTAGAGAAACATTAACTTTCATATGTCGATCGTGTATTCTGCAATCTTGCTGAACCCATTTATTCTAGGAGTTTTTCTGTAGATTCCTTGTGATTTTCTAAGTAGATAACTATGTCATGTATACATAGCGGCAGTTTTATTTCTTTTCAGCATGCCTTTAATTTCCTCTTCTTGCCTTCTTGCACTGGCTAAAGCTTCCAGTACTGTGTTGAATAAAGATGGTGAAGAGGACATCTTTGCTTTGTTCCTGATCTTAGGGGGAAAGTATTTAGCTTTTCACCTTGTTTTGGGCCAGTCTCAGCTTATCTACAGTGACACTGTTGGCTAGAAATGCCTGGGAGCACTCACCTGGTGAGCCCCCACAGAGATTTCCCCTTTTGGAGCCAGAGTTGTGGCTGTACTGGCTCTTGTGGTTCTCATTATGATTGCAAGACTTCATGGGTGGGGCAGCCTGGCTCTTTATCTAATTGTTTAGCTGGCATTGTGTTTATTCAAGATGGACGTCTTTCAGGTGGGTGCCTGGACAATCAAAAGCTTAATGTCAAGCATTTATACTATCAAAAAAGCTAATTATCAGGCACCTACACTACACACTATTTTTTTTTTTTTTAAAGATTTCATTTATTTATTTGAGAGAGAGAATGAGATAGAGAGAGCATGAGAGGGGGGAGGGTCAGAGGGAGAAGCAGACTCCCCGCTGAACAGGGAGCCCGATGCGGGACTCGATCCCGGGACTCCAGGATCATGACCTGAGCCGAAGGCAGTCGCTTAACCAACTGAGCCACCCAGGCGCCCTACACTACACACTATTGAGTATAGTATTAACTGTAGGTTTTTTTGTAGATGCTCTATCAAGTTGGGGAAGTTGCCCACTATTCCTGTCTTGAGTTTTTATCATGAGTGGGTGTTGAATTTTGCCAAGTGCTTTTTGTACATTAATATGGTATGTGATTTTCCTTCTTTAGCCATGAATGCGATGGATTATTTTGATTGATTTTTGAGTTGATCCAGCATTGCATCCCTGGAATAAACCCCACTTGGTCATGGCGTATAATTCTATATATTGCTGAGTTCTATTTACTAATATTCTGTTAAGGATTTTTTGCATTTAAATTCATGAGGGCATTTAGCACTATAAATTTCCATCTCAACATTGTTTCAGCTGAATTTGTCCCACAAATTGTGATACATTGTGGTTTTTTTTTTTTTTTTTTTTAATTT
>NC_058416.1:36827266-36898301 GCF_002201575.2 Neomonachus schauinslandi | reverse complement strand
TTTTTTTTTTTTTTTTTTTTAATTTATCTTGAGATTTCTTCTTTCACCCATGGTTATTTAGAAGTATGTTGTTTAGTTTCCAGGTTTTGGGGATTTTATTGTTATCTTTGTGTTGATTTCTAGTTTGATGCCATTGTGATTGGAGAACACACTGAATCATGTGATTTCAGTTTTAAATTTGTTGAGGCTCCTTTTGTGACTCAAAATATGGTCTGTCTTGCTGTATATGTTCTGTGGATATTTGAATAGAATATGTTTTCTGCTATTGTTGAGTGGATTGTTCAGTTAGATCCTGTTGGTTGTGTTGTTGATCTCTTCTATACCCTTGTTGGTTTTCTGTCTGGATAGTCTGTCAGCTTTTGAGAGAGTGGTGTTGAAGTCTCCTATATTTGTAATTTGTCTATCTCTCCTTTTACGTTATATCAGTTTTTAGTTTTATATATTTTGCAGCTCTCTGGTCATACACATCTAGGGTTGCTTTGTTTTCTTGGTGGATTGACCCTTTCTATTATTATATAATGTTCTTTGTCTCACTAGTGATTTTCTTTGCTCTGAATGCTATTTTTTTTTTTTTAAAGATTTTATTTATTTATTTGAGAGAGAGAGAGTGAGAGAGAGCAAGCACATGAGAGGGGGTAGGGTCAGAGGGAGAAGCAGACTCCCCGCCGAGCAGGGAGCCCGATGTGGGACTCGATCCCGGGACTCCAGGATCATGACCCGAGCCGAAGGCAGTCGCCCAACCAACTGAGCCACCCAGGCGCCCTACTCTGAATGCTATTTTATCTGATAATATTACCACTACTTTTCTTTTTCTTTTGATTTTCTTTAACTGTTTGGGAAATAGATATTTTTCTATCCTTTTACTTTTAACTCACCTGTACTGTTATATTTGAATTAAGTTTTTTGTAGACAGCATATTGTTGGGTCATGTCTTTTTAAAATTTTTTTAGAAGTTTTTATTATTTATTAGCAAACGCACATGAGCAGGGGGAGAGGGAGAAGCAGACTCCCTGCTGAGCAGGGAGCCCAACTGGGGACTCAATTCCAGGACCCTGGAATCATGACCTGAGCTGAAGGCAGACGCTTAACTGACTGAGCCATCCAGGCACCTGGGTCAGTGTCTTTTTTTTTTTTTTTTTTAAGATTTTATTTATTTGCGAGAGAGAGAATGAGAGACAGAGGGCATGAGTGGGAGGAGGGTCAGAGGGAGAAGCAGACTCCCTGCTGAGTAGGGAGCCTGATGTGGGACTTGATCCCGGGACTCCAGGATCATGACCTGAGCTGAAGGCAGTCGCTTAACCAACTGAGCCACCCAGGCGCCCTGGGTCAGTGTCTTTTAATCCATTCTGCCAATTTCTGTCTTTTCATTGATACATTTAGGCCATTTACATTTAATGTAATTATTTTTCTGTTAGGACTTAAGTCTGCCATTTTTTTGTTTGTGCCTTCTGTTTTTTGTTTCTCTGGGTATTTTTTCCCTTGACTTACTGTGGATTACTTGAACATTTTTTTGAAAATCCATTTTGATTTATTTATACTGTTTTTGAATATATTTCTTTGTATGCTTCTTAAAAAAAATTTTTAAATGGTTCTTGATGTTATATCATATATATACACAACTTATTGTGTTCTGGTGTCATCATTTTACTTGTTCAAGTGAAGTATAGGAATCTTACTTCCTCTTACATCCCTCTATCCTCCCCAATTTAAAAAAAAATTTTTTTTATAAGATTTTATTTATTTGCGAGAGAGAGAATGAGAGACAGAGAGCATGAGAGGGAGGAGGGTCAGAGGGAGAAGCAAACTCCCTGCTGAGCAGGGAGCCTGATGTGGGACTTGATGCCGGAACTCCAGGATCATGACCTGAGCCGAAGGCAGTCGCTTAACCAACTGAGCTACCCAGGCGCCCTGCCCTCCCCAATTTTAATACAATTGGAAATATTTCTTCTACATACAATTGGAAGTACATTAGACAGTGTTAACGGATTTTGCTTCCACAGTCAAACATCAATAAGAAAACAAGGGGAGAAGGAAAGTCTATTTACTTTTATTTTTGCTTACTGGGTTTTCTCTTGATTTCTCAAGGTTCATTATTTTGTCATTTCTTTTTCGTTTTAAGAACTTTCCTTGGCCATTCTTTAGGGTGACAGTGCCAGTGACAGATTCTTAGTTTTTCTTTGTTTGAGAATGTCTTGATTTCTTCTTTATTCCTGAAGGATACTTTGGCTGGATGTAGGATTCTATCTTGTTCTTTTCTTTCAGCACTTGAAAAATGTGGTACCACTTCTTTTGGCCTCTGTAGTTTCTAATGAGAAATTCATTGTCCCTCACTTATCCCTCTGTGGTTAAGGGGTCACTGTTGTCAGGATTTTGGTGTGTGTTTTTTTTTTTTTTTTAGATTCTATTTATTTATTTATTTATTTTTTAAAAGATTTTATTTATTTATTTGAGAGAGAGAATGAGAAAGAGAGAGCACGAGAGGGGGGAGGGTCAGAGGGAGAAACAGACTCCCTGCTGAGCAGGGAGCCGGATGTGGGACTCGATCCCGGGACTCGAGGATCATGACCTGAGCTGAAGGCAGTTGCTTAACCAACTGAGCCACCCAGGCGCCCAAGATTTTATTTATTTATTTGACAGAGAGAGAGACAGCGAGAGAGGGAACATAAGCAGGGGGAGTGGGAGAGGGAGAAGCAGGCTTCCCACAGAGCAAGGAGCCCGATGCAGGGCTCGATCCCAGGACCCTGGGATCATGACCTGAGCCAAAGGCAGATGCTTAAGACCTGAGCCACCCAGGCGCCCCTTGGTGTTCTTTTTTTAACTTTAGTTTTCAAAAGTTTAATTATGCTACATTTTGGTGTGGATCTTTTTGAGTTTATCCTGTTTGGGGGTCACTCAGGTTCCTGAATCTGTAGGTTTATGTCTTTTGCCAGATGTGGAAAAATTTTCACCATTATTTGAGTGCATTTTCAGTCCTCTCCTTTTCCTCTCTTTTCAAGACTGATGACTTGAATGGTAGATTTTTATTATGATCCTACAGGTCCCTAAGTCTGTCCATTTTTTCTTCCACAGTCAAACATAAATAAGAAAACTCAAGGGGAGAAGGAAAGTCTGTTTACCTTTATTTTTGCTGTTGTTCTATCTTCTAGTTTAATGTCTCTGTTCTTCCATTCTGCTGTTGAGCCCATCCACTTATCTTGTATTTCTTTTCTAAGGTTATTTATTTTTAATTTGTTTCAAGCATTTTTGAAATTATTTGTTGAAGCATTTCTGCCATAGCTGCCTTATAATCATTGGCAGAATTTCCAACAAGTCTGTTATTATGGTTTTGGTGTCCACTGATGTCTTTTTCATTGAATTTGAGTTTATTCTAAGTTTTGGTATGATGGGTGGTTTTTTTTTTTTTTAATTAAAACCTGGAAATTTTCATATTCTACTAAATTTTGGATCTTAGTTAAGCCTCTGTTTTATAACTGGCTTTTTTTGACACCACTCCAGTAGGGGAAAGGGACAGACAGCATGTGGTGCTCCATTGTTATTGCTTAGGGTAATTAGGTTTGCAGGCTCCCCACTTAACCTTTCTTGACCTAGAAGTGGAGTGTTTTGTTTGCCAGGTGGGGGTAGAGGTCCAGGATTTCTGGGGTGATGGTGTGGAAGGGTGCCTTGATACCAGCTGACATTGATGAAAGTCTGGGCTCTCTACTTGGCCTTCTCAGCATCATCCTAATGTGGAGGGGGTTGAGGTGCCTTGTTAAACCTTGGTGAGAATATGGAAGGCTAAGCTGCCCACCTGGCCTAGGTGGGACCACAGTTTTTTCTGTGGTGTTTGAGGTAGAGTGATTTTTTTCTGTAAGAGTTTTCTGTCTTGCTAGGAAGTCCCATTTCTAGTCCTTTGGCTAGAAGGAGCAGGCTTTTGTTGGGGCTTTTTTTGTCTGCGCTTCTTGGCATTTCCAGGTTGCCAGCTTATTTGGCTCCAAGTCTGGGATATATGAGGCAAAAATAAAACCCAGGAAACTCACCATTGTGTTGTTCCTCAGGTCCTGAGGTCCCTAGCCAGCCTACCTTCTCCTCTGCACACTTAAGAGTCTTATGTTTGTTTTATATGTAGTACTCAGAATTTTTAGTCATACTTAATGGGAGGAATAGGGAAAAGTACATCTACTTCATCTTCCCAAAAGCAGACATCCCTGAAAGACCAGTTTTTAACAATCCCCTTTTGTCATAGGCTGATTCTTTTCTAACATACTTAAAAAATGAATTACATAGTGAAATAAAAAACTTATGATATATAATTCTCAAGTTTTTTAAATCATTAGATTTTGTAGACCTAAAATTTTTGTCAGATTGCTATGAGTTTATAAATGCTTACTCTCAATCTCTGCACATACCTTTTCATGGAGTAGGCACAAGCAGTTTGCTCTCTAGGAACTACACTTTGACTAGCATTGCCTTGGATATTACTACTTGATTCTTCCTGAAGTTATAAATCAGTGATTACCAGTTCAACTTAATTTCTGCTCTGCTGTTTTCCTTGTATTTTTATAGATATGTCCTCAGTGTGAAACCTTTTTTAGTCCTTAAGGAGAAGGAATGTTCGGGGATTGTTTAGGGCAGCTGTAGCAATGGTGATGAGTGTTGAGAGTGCATCTCTGGTTTTATGGGACCCATTTCTCCTTTAATTTTCATAATTCTTCAAATTTGTTATAAATTATAAAGTAAGTTCTTATAAGTGCTTATAAGAATCTTTTGCAGTCGTTGCAGTTTATGACTTCTGAGGCTATGTAGAGAATGTATGATTGTTTTTGGTTCTGTAAAGATGTCTAAGTATAGGCTTCAGAATGTTTTTGTTGCTGCTGACAACCTCCGCTGCAGGACAGACACTAAGGGGCACTAGGCGAAGCCTTCTGGGGAGCCATGAGGTGATTTAAGGACTGTTCTCAGGTTAAGATGTCATGATTTTCGCTACATTTTTGTGTCTTTGGTAGTTACGATTTCCTTCTCATGAAAAAAAAAGTTTATTTGAAGTAATAGTTCAGTTATTAAAAGGAGCTGATTTTACATTGCATTGGGAGAGCCACGTGTTCAGTTACTGGGTTGTTCTTTGAAAGCTACACATTACATTTTATAATTTATTGTTTTCCTTAAGGTTAAAATTTTTGGTAATGTTGTAACTCTCATTTTTCCATCCCTAGGAATAAGTGGGTTATTAATACACACTTTACTATTATTCCCAAGTTCCTGTGCATCCCAGGGATTTCAGAGGGTGAGAGAGCAGCACTGTCATGGTGGTCAGTGCTGGCTGCTTCAGAGATTGAAGTCCATCCATATTCTGCTCATAATAAAATTACAAAACTTAATTTTATTTATTTTTTATTTTTAAAAAATATTTATTTGAGAGTGAGCGAGTGCTGGGAGGGGCAGAAGGGGTGGAAGACAGACAAGCATACTCCATGCTGAGTGTGGCCCAACGCTCCTGAGATCATGACCTGAGCCAAAACCAAGAGTCAGATGCTTAACTGACTGAGCCACCCAGGCGCCTCACAGAACTTAATTTTAATTATTTTAAGTGTTCTCATGCAAAGGGAGCACTATCTGATATAATAAAACCGTTGTAGGGAGAGTAGTCATGAGAGTTTCAACTTTTACCGAAATTAGGGACATAAGAGAACTAAAACACCTTTGCCACTGGGCATGGTAAATGGCGTTAGGATGGTCTTTGATCTGAAACTTGGGAGGAGATTGAGAAAGTAGAGGGAAGAAGAGGATGGCTAATTGTAGACTGACGGTCTTTGAACAGGGCTGGAAATGCTTTGATGAGCAACCACTGGGGAATTTTCAGTGCATGAGCTATAAGGACACTCCTGGAGAGAAAGGAGCTTTGTGGTGGAAGCTTTTGACTGCAAATGCCCTTAAGGAGGGGGCTGTAATAGTGGTAACTTAACAAGCTGGTGCTTATCAGCTGGTGGGCTCTTCGCTCAGAAGGGAAAGTGTGAAGAGCATTAGGGGAAGAATGATTTGGTTCAGATAGACTGGGATGTAGGCTATTGCTAATTGGAGATGGGGCAATAAAACACAATGTGGATAGCACTGACCTGTGCCAAGTGCTATTCTAAGGGTTCTGCTTATATTAGTCATTGAATTCTTTATAACAACCCTTGGAGGTAAATACGTTTATCATTATCCCCATTGTACAGATGAAGTAACTGTAGCACAGAGATTAAGTGGCATATCTGGGATCTGCGTCTGTCCTCGTTCCTGTGCATTTAGCATGGCAGTCTGGCTTCACAATTTTTGGTCCTAACCACCAAACTAGACTGCCTTGTTAGAATAGTATGGACAAGATTGATAGGGGTTTTGAATACCAAGCAGAAGAGCATGGATATCTTTTGGAAGGCAGTAGGGAGCCATTGAAGGATTTTGATGGGAGTATTGGTCGACATCAGAATTAAGCTTCAATGTACACATTTTAAAAGGTTAGAGGTAGGAAATGAGACTAATGCAGTAGGTCAGTTGTGTAGGTTAAGAAAATACAGGTGTGTTTTTCGAGATGAAAGCAGTTGTTCTCGTCACTGGGTTATAAGGAAAGAGAGGTAAGTCACCCCACCTGTACGAGGATGCCACCATTAACAGCAATGGAAAAATAAACTGAGGATAGTTAATGAGTGTGTCTTGAGACGTGTCCAGTTGCAGGTATCAGAAAGGGACTCCAGGTAGATTTATCCTGCAGGCATCATAGTTGCAGAACTTGATCTTGGGAGGAGAGGTCAGGTCTGGAGGCACAGAGGAGCATGATCAGCATTGTGGTGGTGAACATAGGGAGTGGCAGAGAGGACTAAGAAATGAACCTGAGGGGATGCTGACAGAACTCTAGAGGAGGAAAGAGTCTTTTACATCCTCACCGAGCAAATATTTATTGAGGGTTGCATGCCAGGTACTGTGAATACAAAGTGACTAAAACAGACATGGTTTTGTTTTGGCCATACACTCTAATGGGGTGGACAGAAATAGAAACAATTAAGTAAATAGGGGAAATGACATTTTAGCTGAGACTCGGAGTTCAAAATATTTTTAATACAGAGAGTGGTAGCAAGAGGATTCCAGGTAAAAAGAATGGTGTGTGCAGAGACCTTGTAGCGGAAGAGAACTCACTCTGTTTAAGGAACTGTGAGATCAATGTGGTTGAAGGGCCACTCGTGCAAGGGAAAGGGGGTGAGCTGAAGGGAGAAAAAAGGGCATGAGACAGATGATGCAGGGCAGATGATGCAGGACTGTAGTCTCAGTGCTGTTGAAAGGTTTTGAGCAGGAGAGAGCTCTGTTTTGAATTTTAAGCAGACCACCCCTGCTGCAATATGGAGAATGGATTTGGGCAGAGGGTAGGATGACTAAAAGGGAGACATGGAGAGCAGTTGGGAGAATTGCAGGGGGCCTGATCTAAAATGGTGACAGTAATCTGTCTGAGGCTGAGGGCGGCACTAGTGTTTCTCTCAGCAAGCTGCTCTGGCCCTCCCTGGCCTTCCCCTTTGTGCCTCCTTCCCGCCCCCCCCCCCAATCATATTGTGTATCAGGTCGACACTGTCTGTTTATCTGTGTCTCTTCTAGACTGAATTCCTTAGGCAGGGGTAGGGAGCTTGTTTTACTTCCCTTAAGCACCAGTCCCGACCACTGAGAAGTGATCAGTAAGTGTTGAGAAAATCAGTGTGCTTATCTTCAGAGGTGTAGAACTATGGTCAGGTTTTAGACTGAGTCTTTTTTCTGCCTGAGAGAAACTCTGAGACCTGGGTTGGCTCGTGGCAGTGTTGCAGGGAGAGTGTGTGCTGACTGGGGCCTGTGTGTCATTCGGAGGTGTTTCTAGGTCTCTTAACTGCAGGAACGTCTGTGCGATATCCATAGCAGGAGAATTGGAAGTGGGCAAAGTCCAGAAAGTCAAGGGAGGAGACCTTATGAAGAATGACAGGTACTGATGTCCAGTCCTGTTGAGCAGGCAGGAATGTGAAAAGATTTCGTACTCTTTCTTGCTTTCTCTGCTCTCTACAGTTTCAGCAGAGAGGTAGCAGCAGAAATCACATCACAAGGGGGTAGGAGTGAGTGCATGGTGCCAAGTGGGGACAGCAAGTGTGAACCATTCCTTGAAGAAAGTATTATGGGGAGGAGAAAGGGGGAGAGTGTAGCTTGAATTGGGGTAGTTGAGGGAAATGTCTCAGGACAGGAATGAGCAGAGCCTGTTCTTTGTAAGCAGTGGGGGCGTGGCCCATGAGGTAGGGAAGTAAGATGCATGAGAGTCGTTTGACCCGGGACAAGGGTAGTGTGGTGCATGGGAGATGATAAATACCCATTGAAAGAGGGTGGCCAGTAATCAGCTCCTAGGATTTTGCCATTTGGGTGTGCTCAAATGCCATCCTCAGTGGTGGCAGAGGATCCTAGTTTACCAGAGAAGCCAGGAATCCTGATTTTTCAAGCAAAGTGTCCTAATTTGTAAATATGGACAATTCAGTTTTTTGTTTTTTGTTTTTTTTAAGGTTTTATTTATTTGACAGACACAGCGAGAGAGGGAACACAGCAGGGGGAGTGGGAGAGGGAGAAGCAGACTTCCCGCAGAGCAGGGAGCCCGATGTGGGGCTCAGTTCCAGGACCCCGGGATCATGACCCAAGCCGAAGGCAGACGCTTAACGACTGAGCCACCCAGGCGCCCCTAGACAATTAAGATTTTAAGAGTATTTTTTTGTGGAGAGGGGAGAGACAAAATGCTCTTCTCTGGGCACAGATCGCCTGAAAGTTATCTCGGGAGAGAGGGCTAGTGAAGTCGTTTGGTGAGTGTGAAAGAGGAGAGGGGTATTGTGCAACAAGGCTTCCAAGGCTGTGGAAGGGGGTGCAGGTAAGTGTACAAGTGAGGAGCATGATCCTTGGAAAGGAGGGAGGACTCTGAGAGAGGAGCAGAGGGAACATGAGGTGAAAGTGAAGTGGAGGGGACTTGAGTCCCAGGAGGTGAGATGGTAGAGTCAGTGGTCAGGACTGTGGCGGGCCGTGTCTGAGGATGCACACACGGGAAGGGGGTGATGAGGGGACTGCAGGAGAGGAATTGTAAAGAGCATGAGGGCTCTGGCTGTCTATTTAGCATGGCTGTGCAGTTGACTCAGCTAGCCTTGTTTTAGAACTTTGTGATGTTAACATTCTGGAAGCTGAAGCAGAAAGAGTGGACAGGGCACTTGTCTAGGGTTAGGGATTGAAAAACTGAAGATGTCCAAAAGGTGACAGATTTTGTGTGTGTGTGTCCAAAAGGGTGTAATCACAAAAGTTGTGTGACTTCTAGGTTTGTAGCTAAGCATGTGAAACTAGAAACCTAGTTAGGTAGAACAGGATGGGACCTGGAAGTTTGGCAGGGTAAGGGAATCTAAGCATCAGATGGTCAGAAGATGGCGGTTGGGTGATAGTTTGCATCTGGATTTGGTTTTGGCTGAGGTGTCAGTTTACAGTGTTGACAGGCAGCTTGGTGTTGGGCCCTGAGCCAGAGAGGACAGATCACCAGGATTGAGGCTACTGAGGACGACAGTGTTAGAAGTTGCCTTGGTCGTTGGAGCAACAAGATTGAGGGAGGTTGGAGGTGGAGAGGAAGATGGTGGATTCAGTGCCAGCATCAACTCACTGAGGAAGTTGGATGCTGCCTTGAAGATCAGTCTCCTAATATAAGGGTACATCTTTTTTAGGGGGCAGGGGGGCTAAATTAAGTAGCAGATTTGACTGGTCTACAATTCAAATTTAACTATCACAATATGCTGTTGTAACATTATGTGAAATATCCTATGTAAAATACTCTTCTATATAACAAAAAAAAAAATAAAATGATATATAAAAAGATTTGGACTGAGCTGTTTTGCTTAGGGCAGGCAAGGTGGAGCCTACCAGGGATTCATTTTACTTACACCCACAGAGATGCTCGATTGCTGGCCCTGACCTGTTCTGTTCTCATTGACCAGCAACTCCCAGACTTGTGAGAAGTGGGATTGACTAACATAGTCATGCCATCACCTGGGAACCTTAAAGTACTTGCAGTATCACTTTCTGAATGGTCAGGAGCTTGAAAAAGGTCTTCAGATTTCTCTTAAACTTTCAGCAATGCAAGACCATCAGTTTGTTTAATAACCAGCCCTTGAATCAGTGATAACTAGTTTTTGCCTGTCCACTCATCACCATCCAAACAAAAACAAAACTTTAAAGAAATAATGAGTTTAGGGATGCTTTCTTTTCCTCCTGTATGTCTGTATAAAAATTTTTTTCTTTTTTTTTTTTAAGATTTTATTTATGTATTTGACACAGAGCGAGCACAAGCGGGGGAGCGGCAGGCAGAGGGAGAGGGAGAAGCAGGCTTCCCGCAGAGCAGGGAGCCCGATGCGGGGCTCGATCCCAAGACCCTGGGATCATGACCTGAGCCGAAGGCAACGGCTTAACCAACTGAGCCACCCAGGCGCCCCCTGTATAAAAATACTACTGGGAAAGTAAGAAGAATAAAGTAAAAGACATTTTTTTTTGCATGATTAAATCTAATTGGAATTTTTCTTAATAGAAAAACAATAACATGTTTGTGTGGTAAAATATCCTGACCATACCAAAAGATATATAGTGAAAAGTAATTCTTCCATCTTTTTTTTTTTTTTTTAAACATTGTTAATGAAAGACACGTACTTCTGGGCCCGATGAGAGTTGACTCAAATTTTTTTTTTGTGAATTAGAATATTATGAAGGGATGTGATAATTAAGACAGAGGGGAAAGAAACCCACCAATTGGGTGTGATTTGCTGGTGACATTTTTTAGAAGTTAAATTTGGGGTGCATTTTGAGAAATGGTAGAAATTAGGGAATGTGTATTTTGGAAAGAGAAGATGTTGTGGAGACCAGGGAAATTGGGGGAATTTAGGGAGAACTTAGGACACTGAGTGTTGGATATAGAGGTTAGGGTAGATTATGTCAGAGTGGAGAGAAGTGCAAAGTCACTTAACATGAGTTTATCTGAGCTGGGCTGAACTTCTTTTCTTCAGAGACGCAACAGGGAAGCTAAAAACAATAGCTTGATTCAGATTGGGCGGGAAGGTGGAAATAGGTAGTCAAGTCAAAGCAGACTGGGATTTAGTGATTTAGACTAGGGTAGTAAAAATAGAATTTATGGAAAATGTTGAGGACTTTAAACCTGAACCTGGCCCACTGGATAACTTTTATACTGTTCTCTTACCTCTGAATATTCTCTGCTCTTAAATACTATTGCGCTGTAATAGAGTTTCATTTATAGACTTGAACCTTCTATATGCCAAAGTGTGCTGACCTAGGGAAAAAGAATTTCCACCAGTGAGAGTAAGAGGGGGAAGGCCTCCCCCTCTGTGTTCTTGTATAGATGGTACCAGTGTATCTGAGGTTATGCTTTTTATCATGTGACTCTTTGAAAGAGGTCTCATAAAAATACTTGCCCTGGTATTTCACTAGGCAGAAATTTTCACTGGGCAAGTAGTTGGGCTCTCTTCTTCCCGTGTAACTTACCTCTCACATGGTGGGTTGTTGACCAGATCTCTGGAGCAGTCCTTCACATCCCTGCACTGGAATAAACTTTATCCCATTGCTTCACAACTTCGCCTTCTGGCCTCTCCACGTACTTCCAGAAACATTTTTCTAAAACTTGCCTTTTTCATCCTCAGAGTCCCGGTTCCACACTCTTGAGTCTCAGCACAGTACCTTCATGCTGTATATACTCCAGTGCCTGATCTCAGTCCGCTTCTCAGTTGGGTTCTTTAGCTGCAGGCCGTAGAATTCAGCTCTACCTAACTTAAGCAAGAGGAAATTTATTGGAAAAGAATTAGAAACTTAACTGATAGGACTACTAGAGAACCAAGGTTGGAAACAAGCAGAAGCTCAGGGGCTGGGTGGGGGGTTGAAAAACAAAATTACAGGAATGACCTGATTGGGATGTCACCACTGGGATGATGAACTCCACTTGTTTCTTTCATCTTTGCAAGTAATTTGCTCAAGATTTCAGACCCCTGGAGAGCACGATTGGCTGAGCCTAGGGAGGGATTTAGTTGCAGGAACTACCTGGAATCCCCGTGGTCTCCATAGTGGGAAGGTAGACGCATGGGTTTACAGTCTCGGCAAGACTATACAAGGCAGGGAAGAGGTAATTCTCCAAAAGGAAATTGGGAAGGGGAAGCAGATGAATGCTGGGCATCTAAAAAGAAATCTCTTCTACAGGCCCATTTTCAACATTAAAAAAAAAATCATGTTTTTTTTTTTCACGTCATAGTAGTTTACATGTATGAGACAAATAATAGCAGGAATGTATTTAGTACTTTGCTAGATATGATTTATACTCTGCCTGATCCCAGCCCTTTACATGTTGCACCTTTAATAGTCACAGTAATCTTGTGATGTGGGTAATCACCTGTGAGAACTTGATAGCAGGTGTCAGAGCCGGCTGCAAACCCAGGTAGTCTGGCGCTGCATTGCCTCTATGCTATTTAAAAAATTACCATGAATTAGTTAATACTTTTTTTTTTAAAGATATTATTCATTTGAGAAAGAGAACAAGCAGAGGGGAGAGAGGGAGAGGGAGAAGCAGGCTCCCTCCTCAGCAGGTAGCCTGACATGGGGCTCAATCCCAGGACCCTGGGATCATGACCTGAGTGGAAGGCAGACGCTTAACCGACTGAGCCACCCAGGTGCCCTGAATTCGTTAATACTTTTCATTGAATTTGGATTTTATTAATTTTAGAGTATCTGTACATACTTTTAATCGGTTTGAAACCATGTTTCTCTCTCTCTCTCTGTTTCACGTACACAAGCATGTTATATAATTTACTCAAAGAGTTAGGCAGTTCTCTAACTTCCCAAGGCTTTTCGGCTGTAGATTAAGAATCACGGTAGTTCTCTCCCCACCATGGCCCCTATTATACCCTCCTGTGGGGCAGTCAGTGGTGGACCCAGTAATCTAAGGCAATCGTGGAAGTCTTATTATTCCCTCTGCTAGGGATTGATTCAGAAATAAGCGTGTTACTGTTCTAGGCAGAAGCTTTTTTTTTTTTTTAAGATTTTATTTATTTATTTGACAGAGAGAGACACAGTGAAAAAGGGAACACAAGCAGGGAGAGTGGGAGAGGGAGAAGCAGGCTTCCCACCAAACAGGGAGCCCGACGCGGGGCTCGATCCCAGGACCCTGGGACCATGACCTGAGCCGAAGGTGGACGCTTAATGACTGAGCCACCCAGGCGCCCCTAGGCAGAAGCTTCTAAGAACTTTTTTCCTTGACTTTTGCATGGGAAGAGGCCACCTCTCCAGGTAGACATTGCCATATGTGAATGTGAGCTCTGAGCTGCTGCGATAGCAATCTTGTTATCAAACCGAAGGAGGAAACTAGCTCAAGAAGATGGCAGGACTGAGAGAATTGTAGAGGGATGGAGCTAAAGCCGCTAGGTTAAGCCAACCCTGAATTTCATCCTACCTATGGCCTACCAGCTCCGTCTTCACATTTAAGCAGTGTGAGGTGTGATTACTGTTCACTTAATAGCTAATTGTATCCCAACTGATGTCGTTATGCAGAATTGCATGAGAAGAGATAACAAGATTTTTTCTGCTGGATGCTCAAAGTAAAATGATCAAGATACTGTTAAATAGACTAGTACCCTAACCTGGCAGGGTAGTAACTGCATGAATCAGAGTCGAAAGGGACCTGGGTTTTAGTTTCTACTTTGCCATTAACTACCTATGTCACCCAATTTAAATTTCCTTATCAGTAATAACAAGGAGGTTGCCCTGGGTATGCTGTATTGTACTGTACATCTCAGATATTCTCTAATTTTGGAATGCATGAAAAATATCTAGTTAAACTTAATTAGGAATTAAGAAGATGTTTTCTGAAAAGCAGTGAGCCGTCTCAGATTTTTACTGTAGTAGTGCCAAGACACTCGATTTCTACAACTTGTCTGTAAGTAGCACTGGTAAAGTCTTTTAACAGTGTTATTGAAACTTTTTTCTTTCTGAGGGCTTAAAATCAGTAGTACTTTTTTTTCCTTTTGGTTTCTTTAAGATTCTTCCAATTGTTCATATTCTCTCTTTCTCTGTCTCTGTGTTTAACATTTTATTTTGGCATATATGTAGAAGTAGAATGGTATAATGAACTTCCCATATATTCATCTTCTCACCTTGGGAGTTACCAACATTTTGACAGTCTTAAAACCAGTAGCTTTTAAGTGCTTACATTTGGCTTTTCTAGACAGACTTTTCTCCAAGTAAAGTTTGGAGCTAAATTAGGTCTCCCTTGATTTTAAGGTTTCAGTTGCCTGCATATGTTTATTTAATATTGTTCTTTTTGGCATCAAAAGCACTTACAACACTGTGAAAACTTTATATTAGCAATTGTGGGCAAACAGTTGTTTTATTCTTTTTTTTTAGGCATTCATATTTGTACATGTCAAGGTAGGATGAGTTATGCGGTACTAACATACAACCCCCAAATCTCAGTGTCTCACAACAACTGAAATTGTTGGCTTTGTTATCGGTTGGCTGGGGACTCTGCTCTGCCTCATCCCTCTCAGGGACCCACCTGAGGGAGCAGTTACTGTCTTGTATGTTGGCAGCATTTTCACAGAAGGATAGAGAGCAGCACTGTCTTCTTTAAGCTGCTTTGTGGAATTAAGACTTGTCATTTCTAGTCATATGTCACAGGTCAAAGAAAGTCATGTGGCTAAACATATTACAAGAAGAGTGCAAAACTGCCATGTGTCTGTGAAGAGAACCTGAAAAATTTGGTGGATAGAACTAATGACTATCACAGCATTGTGATAAATATAACATCTCATCTTTATATGAACTTTATATGTTAACATATAAACTTTATATGTTAACAGCTCAGGCTTCAAGACCTGTTTACCTTTCAAGACCAAGTATTGGCAGGGTTATAAAAATTAACCTCACTGTTTTCTTAACTCTTGCTTATTTATTTGAGAAAGAATGCACGTGCGTGCGGGGTTTGGGAGGGGGGGAGGGACAGAGGAAGAAGGAAAGAGAGAATCTTATTAAGCAGGCTCCACGCCCAGCGCAGGCCTAGATCTCACGACCCTGAGATCATGACCTGAGCCAAAATCCAGTTGGATGCTTAACTGAGTTACCCAGGCACTCCAACTCTTGCTTATTTTAAAGCCACTTATAGATCAGATAATTAGAAAACATCCTCAAGAGAGAAAATGCCAGTTTCTAGAATTGGATTCCTGGTTCTTTCTGGAAGATAGACTTTTCAGTTCTCTCGGGTGATACAGTGTACCAGGGAAGGGGCAGAGTAATTGTTGTAGGAAGAGCGGAAGAAGGTATTCTCTGGTCCTTGTAGACACCTCTAGAAGTTGCATACAAGACTTCGCTCCTATTTTACCAACTAGAACTTCAATGCAAGGGATACTGGGAAATGTGTCTTTATTCCAGCCATCTATGTGTCTGGTAAAAATTGGGGGTCTGTAACTGCAGAAAAGTTGGGCATGAGTATTGAGTGACGCCTCTTAGTCTGCTTTATGTATCTTGAAAGTAAACTCTGTTGCTTGAGGCGGTCTCTGTGCTTTGGTATGAAGAGAGTAAATTACCTCTTAGCATTTCCTTCTTTCATTTTATACCCTTTTGTACTTGAGTTCCTGCTCCATTAATTGGTTCAGCCAAACGAAACAAAGATTTACTCGTGTGTTCATTTATTAAACATTATATTGATGTCTCTGTTACTTCAGGTATGGTCCTAGGTATTGAAAAGACAAAAAAATGAAATAGTGTGTAATTTCTGCCCTCAAGGAGCTCACAGTTTGGCAGAGAAACAGATGTATAAGTAAGTAATAACAATATAGTATGATAAATGCAATAACGAAGGTTCTTGTTAAAGGTGAAAGTTTACCTACTAGACTGACAAAGAATGCTGGCTGTATCTTTTATCTCTTTTCTCTAAGTCTCGTGACTTGAAGACCCACACCTTGGCTCTAACTAAGCATTAGCCATGATAGGGGCGGTGTCAGTCCAAACTCAGATATTCTTTCTTACAAGAATTTGCCAGTTCTTCCCTATCAGTGAACAGAATGAAAGCTTTTTATTTTTTATTTGTAAAGATATATTTTAGAGAGAGTGTGTGCACGCAAGTGGGGGAAGGGGCAGAGGGAGAAAAATCCTCAAGCAGACTCCCCAGTGGGTCAGGAGCTGGACACCGGGGCCTGAGCCAAAATCAAGAGCTGATCAACTGAGCCACCCAGGCCCTCCCAGAATAAAAGCTTTTTAAAAACAAATCCCTAAGCCTACCACAGTAAAGGAGCAATATACGTAACACTGTATGTGTACAGTGCTTTATGTCATGGAAAATTCTTCTCATTACAAATCCCAGTTTTCCACATAATCCAATTACCTAGTTTTATCAAAACCAAGTTTTCTTTTGAACATTTATTTGTATGACAGTCTTTTCATTGACTTACTAGTGGTGTTTTGTTTTACTTTAAATCTCGTTCTCATGTACTTTTTTATGGCTTTAAAAAGTTGATCTTTGGTATTAGTAGTGCTTTAGGGGATATCTACACAAAAGCTTAGATTGAAATGAAATTTTTTTACAAAAAAATTCAGGTCAGTTAAAATGCTGTCAGCTCATGCAGAATATATGGAATAAAATGAGATTAATAAAGCATTGTTTCTGCAGCCCATCTCCTGGTATGTTGGCATAGCTTTGTTTTTCAGACCTCTTCCTTAAAAAGGTGTTTTCTCCTTGATTATTTTACCTGGAGCCCATTACTACCATTGAGCCTCTTCTCTGTGCTCTGTCAAATTGTGTTCATTGTATGCGTTGAAAGCACTATTTTCCATAGGCGATTATTTGGATTAATTATAGCTCTAAATTTTAATTCTTTACTGTCTTGATAATCATAGATACTATTGGGACTGTCCCCCCAAGAAGTTTTCCTATAAGAGAATTATAGTTGACCCTTGAATAACATGGATTTGAACTGTGGGGGTCCACTTACATGCAAATTATTTTTCAATAAATACAGTCCAGTACTGTGAATGTGTTTTTTCTTCCTTAAGATTTTAACATTTTCTTTTCTCTAGCTTATTTTATTGTAAGAATACAGTATATAATACATATATAAAATATGTGTTAATCGAGTGTTTCTACTATCAGTAAGAATCAAAATTTATACACTGATACTGCATGAGGTTGGCACCTCTAATTCCCATACTGTTCAAGGGTCAACTGTATTTTCAAAAGTGGAAGGTAGGAGGGGCGCCTGAGTGGCTCAGTTGATTAGCATCTGCCTTCGGCTCAGGTCATGATCCTGGAGTCCCAGGATTGAGCCCCGCATCGGGCTCCCTGCTCAGCGGGGAGTCTGCTTCTCCCTCTGACCCTCCCCCCTCTCATGTGCTCTCTCTCTCTCATTCTCTCTCTCAAATAAATAAATAAAATCTCTCTCTCTTTTTTTTTTTTTAAAGTGAAAGGTAAGAAAGACATCAGAAGCATTTTGGAGAAAGCAGTGACTAGTAGGAGACAAAGGGAATTATTTTTTTGTATTGATTATGCTCAGCTCTGTGCTTAGTATTTATCCCTTTAGATTCTCTGCTTTGAATGACATATGTTTTAATAATGGCATTCCAAATAATATTTAATTTTTTTTTTAAAGATTTTATTTATTTATCTGAGAGAGAGAATGGGAGACAGAGAGCATGAGAGGGGGAGGATCAGAGGGAGAAGCAGACTCCCTGCCGAGCAGGGAGCCCGATGCGGGACTCGATCCCGGGACTCCAGGGTCATGACCTGAGCCGAAGGCAGTCGCTTAACCAACTGAGCCACCCAGGCGCCCTCCCCAAATAATATTTAATATTTTTCATGTTTAAAAATGAAATTAATCCCTAGGCTTTTTTTTTTAAGATTTTATTTGTTCATTTGAGAGGGAGAGAGCACAATTAGGGGGAGGGGCTGAGGGAGAGGGAGAAGCAGACTCCCTGCTGAGCTGGGAGCCTGACGTGGGGCTGAATCCCAGGACCTGGAGATCATGACTTGAGCTGAAGGCAGACGTTTAACCGATCCCTAGGATTTGAGTTGTCTTCCCTACATTTGTTTCTTTTTGGCCCCAATCCCTAGGATTTGAATTGTCTTCCCTACACTTGTTTCTTTCTTTCTTTTTTTTTTTAAAGATTTTATTTATTTATTTGAGAGAGAGAATGAGAGACAGCACAAGAGGGAAGAGGGTCAGAGGGAGAAGCAGGCCCCCCGCTGAGCAGGGAGCCCGATGCGGGACTTGATCCCGGGACTCCAGGATCATGACCTGAGCCTAAGGCAGTCGCTTAACCAACTGAGCCACCCAGGCGCCCCTTGTTTCTTTTTGACAGAGGTAGAAAATAGTTCCGAGTCATTATTCTGAAACAAATGGAACACGGGTCACTTCAGTTTTGTGTTTTTTTTATCTTCCTTGTGCCTGGAACTGTGTAGAGGTGCTTTCACAGAGTGACAGTCTTAGAATTTCAGGGAATAGACCAGCTATATAATATCAGTCAGTCCAGTGTAAAAAGGAAGACATGGGGCCATTTTTTATTAAAAAAAAAAAACTGTTGAGAACTTGAAGACAGTGATGGCAGAGCGTTAACTCAGTGCAGGGCCCTTCTGAGTTTGGTGCCTGTGTGACGGCACAGGTCACAGGGTCCATGAAACTGTGCTGCAAGGGACTTTTTATTTTTTATTTTTTAAAGATTTTATTTATTTATTTGACAGACACAGCGAGAGAGGGAACACAAGCGGGGGGGGAGTGGGAGAGGGAGAAGCAGACTCCCTGCTCAGCGAGGAGCCTGCTTCTCCCTCTGACCCTCCCCCCTCTCATGTACTCTCTCTCATTCTCGCTCTCTCAAATGAATGAATAAATCTTAAAAAAAAAAAAAATTGATGCTTGTGAAGGTTTTAATTTTTTGCTACCTTTAAATCAGCCATAGTTAGTGTAATTTAAAATTACTATCAGTTTTTCCTCAGCGGTCATAAAAATAATGGTGTGGGTAGCTGAAATAAATAATCCCAAAGATTTGTATCCTGAATTATTTACTAATTCTCCATCCAACAGGGTCTTTTGTTTTTTAATCGATCATAGTTTTTGTCCTGCTGCAAACTTTATTGGCTTATATTTAAACTTCTTTATTTTCTTGTAAATTCTCTGAGAGCTCTAATGGGCCTTGAAAGGCCCCACAGGAAGGGGAATGAAGAGAAGCAAAGGACCTTCATAAGCTACAATGTAGACGAACAAACTCTTTACAACTGAGAGTGGTGCCTGTATCCCTGTGGCAGATGTCCTGTTGCTCCTAGGACATGTGGAAGAATAGGCAGCATGTATTTGTTATGGAAAACCTGCTGTATACACCCTTGTTGCTATAGTTTTAGCTATTAATCACAGTTTCTGCAGAAGCACTTTGTGACTGCTAATAGAAATAGATGGAAGCAACCTGCTACTTAAGCGTGATTCATGGTTAAATCACTTTAAAATTTGAATATTGACCCTATAATAGCTACTTTTGGGGGGCGTTTTTGTATCTTGTTCATTAGCTTACACAGTTTTGTATGATGTTTTAACTCACAGACAATAAAATACAAATAAGACCTGGTCTTCTAGCATTTCAGGCTCAGGTGAATACACTAGATAGCCAACTGAAGAGAACTTCAGAAAAGTTTATGAGTAAAACATATTGTTCATAGCACATGAGAATTGAGAATATAATGAGGTTAAGGGAGTTTGTAATGTAAATAGTTACTGTGTGGTAGAGCTGCCTCTCACATCACAGAAATCAGTTTAGCTGATGAGCAACGGTAAGAACAGACACCCTTCTAAATGAAATGGTTTGGGGGTCATCTTGTACCGTGTTGCTTGCTGTGTGCAGTTGCCTGCTAGAAAGTGGAATCCACTTTACCTAACTTACAGTTTTTGCCTGACTTTTATTACAGTCCGGTGTCTGTCTAACAAGGAGCCTTTGCTTCTTTGGGAGCTGAGACCTCTGATGTGGATACTGGCCACCTCTTACACCATTAGGGTAAAAACCGAACAGGAGATATTCCTGTTTGAGAATGTTGCCCTTTACCAAAAGTCTTTGAAATTTATTAAGTGCTTTACAGATGAAATGCAGTAATGTGACAAACATTTATGAAATATGTATGATGTATAAGGCCCAGTGGTAGACTGAGTGGGTGATAGAAAGATAAGACATAATGCCCACCTTTAAGAGATTAGACATAAAAATAGCTGTAGTTAGAATAACAAATGTGATTCAGTGATTTAGTCATGGTTTGATAGTTATTAAGCACCTACCACTGTGAATCAGACACTGTGCTCGACGCTGCATTCAGAAGTGCCTTCACAGACTCACAGTCAGATGGGTGATCGTGGCATACAAAAATACAACCGTGTGATGGCATCAGTAGAGGTGGTGTAGAGGGGGAGGTTTGAAGAGGTGAGGACCCGTTCCTTGAGTCCTAGCAGTGTGTCAGCAGGCACAGCCCCAGGTCCTGGGAATACAAGAGCTCTTCCTTTACGGACCTTTGGCCCGAATCTTGTGTGAGTTGGGCAGATGGACAAGCAGAGGCCATGTGAGACAGAGGAAACAACACGTGTGGAGACATGGAAGCAGGAGACAGCATGGCATATTTGGGGAACTAGGAATGGTTGGATGCGACAGAGGGCAGGGCACCTGAAGGAGATGCAGAGTGGCACTGAAGTGTGGTCGGGTTTGTTAGGCAGAGTCCCAGAGGCTTTGTTTGGGATGCTCTTTCCGCTGGCTCCTGGCCCTTCTTTCCAGTCTCCTCCTCAGTGACGCTGTCTCTGAGAAGCCTCTCCTGATCACCTCATGTAAAGGAGTTGCCCAGTCACCTACCAGCACGTCGCCTCCCTTTTTGTTTATTTATAAAGTGTTCCTTACTAACCGACACTTTTCGTTTATTGTTTATATTCCCACACATGACTCCATTCCGTGAGCACGAACCTGGTCTGTACTATTGATTGCTGTACCCCTAGCACCTAGAACCTAGCATAAAGCTGGCATTTAACAAATGTTTGTGGAGCAAATGTAGGTATGGGTTTTTTTACTATGAATTTTGGATTTTATTGTGTGGACCAGTGGTTCTCAATATTATTGTTTCCTAGACCCCTCTGTACTTAAAAATTATTGAAGACCTCAAATAGTTACCGCTTTGTGGGTTATGTCTACTAATATTTAAGGATAAAAAGCTAGGCATTTTTAAAAACATTAATTCATTTAAAATAAACCCATTACATGTTAATAGAAATATATTTTAATGAAAATAACTGCTTTTTTAAGATTTTTAAAAATTTTTATTTATTTGAAAGAGAGCAGAGCGAGTGAGAACACAAGTTTGGGGGGAGGAGCAGAGGGAGAGGGAGAAGCAGGCTCCCCGCCCAGCAGGGAGCCAGACACGGGGCTCCATCCCAGGACCCCGGGACCATGACCTGAGCCGAAGGCAGACCTTAACCGACTGAGCCACCCAGGCGTCCCTGAAAATAACTGCTTTCAAAACAAAATTAGTGAGAAATGCGTCCTTGTTTTACATTTGTATAAATCTCATTAATGTCTGGCTTCTCAGAGCTGGATTCTTGTATCTTCTTCTGCATTTATTCTGTTGTGATATCACATGTCATGTAGCCTCTGGAACTCAGCTACTTAAGACAGAATGAGAGTAAAAAGGCAAATAATAACTTGGTATTATTTTACAAATAGTTTTGACCTTGAAGACTCCTTAAAAAGGATATTGAGGACCCCTGGAGGTGGTCTCTGTATTACCATTTTAAGATCTGCTGCAGTAGGTAGATGGTTTTGAAACTTTTTGGTAGCAGGAGTACATTTTCAGGTATCCTCTACCAAGCTTCAATGTATGGGACAGATAAAGGTGCTTATGTGTTGGAAGTTAGGGAGGAGAGGGGAGGACCCTGGGGCCCTGCTTTTACTTTCTCATTTCCTTGGCTAAGCTGCTAAATTGAACCAAGTGTTCGATACCCCCGGCATGGGAATATTGTGTGTGAGAGAGTGAAGCAGGTGAGCATACTTGGAGATTTTCCACTTTACCATAGCTTACCTTTCAGTAGTTCCTTTTGTGGCTCTTTATACCAAGTTTTATATCATTTTAAGCGTTGGAATACTTGTATTAATATTTTGTTAAGTCCAGTTTCCTTTAAGTACAGTATCATAGGTTTGCTTTCATAAAAAGATTTAATTGCAACCAGAGGCCTAGCTAGTTTTGTTTCTGAGGTTTACTTTTTCGATTTTGTTTAAGTAAGAAAACGTAACTGAGGGGCGCCTGGGTGGCTTAGTCGTTAAGCGTCTGCCTTTGGCTTGGGTCATGATCCCAGGGTCCAGGGATTGAGCCCGCATTGGGCTCCCTGCTCAGCGGGAAGCCTGCTTCTCCCTCTCCCACTCCCCCTGCTTGTGTTCCCTCTCTCGCTGTATCTCTCTCTGTCAAATAAATAAAGTCTTTAAAACAAAAATAACTACAATTTGCAGCAACTTTATAAAAGTATTTACGTCGTTAGACATCATATAACTCAGGTTTTTTGGATAATTTGCATGTTTGAGAGTATATAAAATAAAATTTGGTCAGGGCCCAATCAAGATGAAAGTAAGGAGCTGGAGGAAGTCTAATTCTAGTTGCCAAATACAGGAAGAGTTCTCATGATCTGGAGAGGGGAAGAGAATGGCTGGCAGCTAGCAGGAGTGAGACTGGAGCTTGGACAGAGCTTTAAGCATTGTTACCACCAGCTGATTTTTGCATGGTACTGTGTTACACTGCTGTTATTTGCCGGCCTTAGGCAGCATACTCAAGTTAGTTTATTTTGTTACATGGAACCATTTCTATTTTTTTTTTTTTTTTTTTTTGTCTTGAAAAAGAGGGTCGCAAGTTTGCTGTAAAGCTGCTGTTGCAAGTAAATCTTTAGTTTTGTTGGTCCTGTCCTTAGGATGTTTTATTTGACAGACAAAGGTGACTCTGCTGGAACATTCATTCATTACCGTTATTATTTATTACCTGTATCATTAAAAGAGATCATCTGTTGTATATAATTATAACACAGTGTTTATAAAGCTCCAGCTTTATTGTCTACCTTACAAGACATGGAAAGAAAAATTGAGTGATCTAGAGAAAAGCAGTGAAAATAGTTATAGGACTGGGTTGCCTGGGTGGCTCAGTAGGTTAAGCATCTGCCTTCAGCTCAGGTCATGATCCCAGGGACCTGGGATCAAGCCCCACATTGGGCTTCCTGCTCAGTGGGGAGCCTGCTTCTCCCTCTCCTGCTCCCCTGCTTGTGCTCGCTTTTGCTCTCTCTCTCTGTCAAATAAATAAATAAAATAATTACAGGACTGAAAAGTACTATCTTGGACTTGCAGTTAAATTTTTTAAGGCATGATTTAATAAGTCAATTTCAGACATGATTCTTATGGAAAGAGAAAAGCCTGTTTTAAAGAGTTATAAATAGGGTACATCTCCATAAAAGATAGCATGAGATATAATTGGACTAATTGCCTTCTGGATTAGGTAAATTTAACATTTATAAGAACTGCCTAATGGCTATAATTAAATTCTAAGTATCTTTAGAAATATGAAAGATAATACTCATTTGACTGTTTTTTTTAGTCAATATTTAAGTGCCTGCTTTGATCCCATCATAAGTTTATTTTTTTTATACATTTTATGAAAGTTTATTTAATCTCTACACCCAGTGTGGGTCTTGAACCCTACGATCAAGAGTCACGTGCTTTTCCAGCTGAGCTAGCCGGGTGCCCCCATAAGTTTATTTTTAAATTCCATTTATTTCAGTTTTATTTTTTGAATAGTAGCATAACTTTTTGAGCATCACCTCCAATTATTGATATTAAAATGTGCTGCAATTTTTTTGAATTGGGTGGAGTCCTATAGTATTAACAAGTCTGTAGGTTGCTTGCCATTGTACTTCACATCAAGAGAAGAGAAAAGTAGGGGCAGCTGGGTGGTTCAGTCGTTAAGCATCTGCCTTTGGCTCAGGTCATGGTCCCAGGGTCCTGGGATCGAGTCCTGCATTGGGCTCCCTGCTCAGCGGGAAGCCTGGGTCTCTCTCTGTCAAATAAACAAACAAACAAGAGAAAAATATTCATAGTTTCTTGTAATTTTATGTTTAATAAAAAATAATTGTTAAAACGTTGTGGGGAAATATATAGTAATAGGTGCCTTGTTGAAGATAGCAGTGCCCCCCCCAACCCCTCATTCCTGATCCTTCTACCCGACCCCTTGATCTCTTCTTTCTTTCCAATTGCTCTTACTGCCTTCTATGATATAATTCAGTTTACTTAGGTTTTTTGTTTGCTGTCTGCACCTCTCCTCCATCATAGACTTTTTTGAATGTGTTAATCTCTATTCAATTTACTGATTTATGCAAGTGCCTAAACAGTGTTTGGCAGATATTTGTTAATTGAACATGAATTATTTTTCCTTTGGCTTTTAGGAGTAGAGATAAATTTCTTCTGGGGAAAAATGCTCAGCTAGCAGACTATTCAAAATGTTTAGAGGCTTCAGTTTCTGGAAATGTGGCACATTACAGATTTTTTTTTTTTTTAAAGTTCCCCTTTATGAAACAGTAAAAATACTGGACTAAATATTCAAAATATTTTAAAAAATGCATAGTTGAGCTGACAAGTAAGGAACTCCTCAGGGATCAAAAACAAGAAATCTTGAATCCAGGGAGATAAACTAATGGTGATCCTGGCTGCTATGCTGGGGGTTCTGGTATATGTAGATCCCCGGAAGCCTAGAGCTTTGGATTTTGCAGGGTGACTATGGGGTACTAGGTATTGTCTAGGGACCAAGCAAGGTGAGAAGATGCAGAGACCGTGTGTAAAGCTGAAACTCCTTGAAAGGTGTTGGTGGGTAAACTAAGGAAAAAAATGAAACATTTATCCCACCTTGTGGGGAGAACTGTTGAGTGGGTTAAGGAGGGTTCCCTGTCTCAGTCTGTCTTTCATTGGAGAGGTAAGTCTTCTTGAGAAATGGTAACGACAAGTTCTCTTTCACTGGATTTGGGGTTGGAGCTCATACTACTTGAATGGAGCAAACAAACCCAAGCCAAGAATTTTGTGAAAGTGGTCTCAGGTTGTTAGGCCTGAGAAGCAGATTGTCTGTGAAGGAATATGGGGAACACAGACCTCAGGGAGTTGACACAGATAAAGTTTCTAGGAACATGAGCTCACAATTAAAAAAATCAAAAACACTTCAGATAAGTCACCATGAGTTAATCAGCTGAACTAGGAAACCGTTTAGTCAGGCATTCAGAAACTGCCGATAGTCTAGTTGTTAGGTACAGAATAGAAAATAAATGTTTAATAGGTTCAGAGAGTATAAAGATATGGCTAAGGAGCAAGAGGCTATCAAAAGTAATTAGGGAAACCGAATTCAGCAATGTATGAAGGAAATACTGCATATTGAACAAAGGGTTTATTCCAAGAAGGCAAGCTGGGTCATGCATTAGAAGAATCTGTTAATTTCTAAATTTCTTAATTTAAAAAAAAGTGTCATCGGAAATGATGCAGGAAAAACATTTATTAAAATACAGTATTCTTTTAGGATACAAAAAACTAAGGAGTGGGAAAGAAATTCTCCATAACCTTCTTAAACATTCCTTTAAAAATCAGCTACCTCGGGGTGCCTGGGTGGCTCAGTCGGTAAGCATCTGCCTTGGGCTCAGGTCATGATCCCAGAGTCCTGGGATTGAGCCCCGCTTTGGGCTCCCTGCTCTGCTGGAAGCCTGCTTCTCACTCTCCCACTCCCCCTGCTTGTGTTCCCTCTCTCGCCGTCTCTCTTTCTCTCTGTCAAATAAATAAAATCTTTAAAAAATCAGCTACCTCATCTCTCCAGCATTACACTGATGGGGGGGGGAAAAAAAGTTACAAGGCTATATAAGGAATGAACAAAATGGTCTTCCTTAAAGTCAATATGAATATTGTCATAGGAAATTCAAATCCACAGATAAATCTTTAGGGTTTATAATAGTTATTGAATATAAGATCAATTTAGTAAAATCAATTCTATTGCTCTAACCTAACAGCTCACAGTAAAAAAAGTGATATTTCACAACAGGTTAAAAAAAAAAAAAAAAAAAAAAAAAACAAGGAAAAAAAAAAAAAAGAGGTGGCAAAAGTTACATTGGAAGACATTAAAGAAGACCCAAATGTATTTGGGGGCCAATCATGTTCATAGGGAGAAAGACTGTATCTTGTAAATTTATCAATTAATCTGTCATTAATATATAAATTCATTGCTATTTCAATAAAAACCCTTCAGGGTATGGTTTTTATTTCTTTGTTCTTGTGGAACTTGACAAGTTAATTCTAAAATTTGGCCAAGAATAGCCAAGGTATTTCTGAAGACCACTTGTCCTACTAGATTTTAAGACTTAATGTGAAACTTTAGTAATTGAGATTGTGTAATAATAGGGCAAGGATAGACAAATAGGTAATGGAAGAAAATTGAGGTGAAAAACAGAACTCTACATACTTGGAAATCTGATCTATAACAGAGCTAGTGTTACAAATCGAACACGGAATGGAATACTCTGTAAATGATGTTGGTATTGTTATTTAGCCACATTGGGAAAAAAAAGATTTCTTACCTCACACCATATTAAAAGAACTAATTCCAGATGGATTAAAAAGTTAATTATGAAATGAAAAATATAAACTTTCAGAATAAAATATTAGAGTATTTTATAACCTCAGGCTTTCTTAACCAGATGCTAAAAGCAAAATTTTTGTAGGAAAAGGTTAATAAATGTGGCTATATTAAAATTAAGATCTTTTATTTCTTCTTTCCAACAGAGTGCAGAGACTAGTCACAAGTACAAAAATAGAAGAATTTCTCACATACAATTGACAAAAAAAATTTTTTTTTTTAAAGATTTTATTTATTTATTTGAGAGAGAGAGAATGAGAGACAGAGAGCATGAGAGGGAGGAGGGTCAGAGGGAGAAGCAGACTCCCCGCCGAGCAGGGAGCCCGATGTGGGACTCGATCCCGGGACTCCAGGATCATGACCTGAGCTGAAGGCAGTCGCTTAACCAACTGAGCCACCCAGGCGCCCGACAAAAAAATTTTTATCACAGTAATGTACACCCGTGTCTGTATGCCTGTACACACAGTCTATATACACACGTCTATATGTCGCACATGTCTGTGCCAATGTGAAAAAGATAAATGGGCTATAGAAAAGCCATTTCATAGAAGAAAAATGAACAGCCATTAAATATTTGTCAACAAGGAAATGCAAATGAAAACGACATTGATTGTAAAACTCGGACAATATCAGGTACACCACTGTAATACACTCTGTGGCAGAAGTCAGCAAACTCTGTGTGAAGTTTCACGCAGTGAATATTGTAGGCTTTGCAGGCCATATAGTCAGTTGGTGCGGTACTCAGCTTTGCCGTGGTGGTGCCAAAGCAGCCATAAACCATTCGTAAAGAAATAGAATGGGTGTGGTTGTGTTCCCATAAAATTTTGTTTATAAAAATAGCAGTCTTCCAACTCTTGCTCTGTGGCACCAAAGAAGAGTTGGTGAACTATTAACAAAAGTTAATGAACTATTAATACAGCAGTGTGGACAAATCTTAAAAACATGTTGGAGTAAAAAGGTAGCAGAAGAATACATTATAGTGTGATTCCATTTATGTAAGTCTGGAGGTAGACTATAAAGGGTGCAGATTTATGGGTTTTACCATGATTACTGGGATTTGACTAATTTTGAATTCTGGTCTTGACAAAGTCTGTGTGACTTTGGCCAAATTACCAAACCTTGTAAAGTGTCAGTTTTCTTACTTGTGAGGTGATGAGCTCACTAGGTAACAGTACCTAGCTCACCACTTGCTGGGAGGGTTATGTTCCAGAGTGCTTCTGAACACACCCAGCACTCAGTAAGTGCGAAGTAACCATGGTTGTCCTTTCCCTCTCCTTCTTTAACTTCTATCCTCATGAAAGGAAAGAATAGCCTTTCTAGCTTTAGGAACTCTAGATATTTTTTTATCCAGGCTTCCATAGCATATGGCTAATGGGCCTAGTAGTAAAGCTTGAAATATCCTGAAGTCTTGAGTAATGTTTGATTTCTTTACCTAGCACAGTTTATGAGACCCTCTGATGTTTTTTGTTTTTTAATTTTTAAAAATATTTATTTATTTTAGAGAGAGAGCGTACATGAATGGGGGAAGGGGCAGAGGGAGGGAATCTTCAGACTCCTTGCTGAGCAGGAGCACAAGCCCAAGATCATGAGCTGAAACCAAGAGTTGGCTGCTTAACAGAGTGAGCCACCCAGGTGCCCACTCTGATGTTTTTTATTTTTATAATTTTTTTTAAATAAAGATTTCTTTATTTGAGAGAGAGAGCACATGAGCAGAGGGGAGGGGCAGACGGAGAGGGGGAAGCAGGCTCCCCTCTGAGCAGGGAGCCTATCTAGGGGTGATCTCGGGACCCTAGGATCATGACCTGAGCCAAAGGCAGATGCTTAACCGACTGAGCCACCATCCGGGTGCCCCCTCTGATGTTTTTTAGTGTCATGTTTAAATCACCCAACTCACTGAAGCTTGCTAAATATTGACAAATACAGCTTCCAGTGTCACTTAACTTTCCTCTGTAGCAGTTAGCCTTCTGGAGAACGCCTTTCTGAGAACTTGATTCTCTTTTGGTTTTATGTGCCACTCGCCAGATTGTTCTCTGACCTCTTAGACCTTTCTGTTCTTCAGATGTGCATGTTCTGCTCACTCCTAAAACCTATGACTCTTCAGCTTCCTCAGCTGAAACATGAATATAAAACCCACTTGAAAGGTTTGTTGTTAGGCTAACATTTTCTCGTACACAGTCATCTGTAGAGGAACCCTATACCCACAGACTCAGATTCATTTATGCTTGGGGTGGAGTCTTGTGTGAAGACAAACAGAACTTCATGAGTGGTTCCTCTCCCATTTGGGCAGCAGTGATACCTGTATGTAATGTGTATGGGACATTACAAGCGGTCTGACATTTTTCCTCTCGGTGTTCTGTCTGTGGCTCCTGTTCTCCATGCCCTCCAGGCCACCTGGAATCCTTTGTCACAGGTATTCATGGTGACTGTTGTGTCCCTAAGGACAGGGACACCGTCTAATTCTTCTTTGCTCTCCCAGGTCTGGTGAAATGCTTGGCATATAGTAAGTGGTGTTATTAAATTGAAGTTAAGTGAATAACAAAACACTAATGTTTGTAATATTTGGCCTGCCAGAGTAGGATGTTAAATCCATTCATAATCCTAACTTCGCTTTTAGCTATCTGGAACAAACTTAAAAGTTATTTCTTTGTATTTCAAAAAATTCTAACATATATAAAAGTAGAAGAAATAGTAAAATGAACCCCCTTAAACCTGTCTCCATCTTCGATATTCAGCAAAGGTTAAGATTTGCAACACATGCTTCACCTCTCCATCCCCTCCACCCCTGACCCCCAAACCCCAAGTATTTTAAAGTAACACAAGACATCATGTCATTTTACCTCTAACATTCTTTAGTGTGGATCTTTCACAAATGAGAACATTTTTTTCAAATCTAGCCATAATGCTGTTGTTATTCCCAATAAAATTAACAATAATTCCTTAGTATCATCTAATACCCAGTGTGTAGTCAGATTTCCCCCGATGGTCCCTAAAATGTCCGAGTTGGTTTATAGATTCAAAAGTCAAATCCACACATTACATTTGGTTTTTATGAAACAAAAACAACTCATCTATGGAGAAATAGAACAATACCTAGTTTTTATTATTTCTCTCCCTTTCTCCTTTACTCCTTTTAAAATAACTCTCCCTCAAGATAAGTTTCTTTATCATAAAACCATAAACTTTGCTGTATCAGGTAAAGCTTTCATCTTCTCCTTTAAGACTGCTTTGCTGTTCTTTTTTTGGTAACAGACACTTCGTGTATATAAGGCAGTACTACACTTAACAGCGCAGCAAAATGCAAAACTGAGTTATAGTTAAATTTAACTGTTCCGCGGTGCTGTTAGTGCTTCTCATTAAAGCTGTAAAATTCTTTTATATTCATTAAAAAGTATATGCTTTTTGATAATGTTTAAATGTATCTTAACTGTTTTAGTTATTCCTCTTGAGTTTATAGTGATAAGAAGGAAGCTAAATCCAGGTTGTAACGTAGTGTGTGTGTTTGAAAAAAATCTGCTCGTGTGTGAACCCAATCTTAAATTCTCTAAATCTGAAGTGGAAAAAGGTCATCTGCAGAAAAAATTATCTTTTAGTTACATTTTTATTAGTAATAAAGAAAAACATGTGCAACTGTTTAGTGTAAGTAGGAAGGAGAGAGAACCCAAGTATTCAGAGGTTTAGCAGAATACAATTTTGAGAATTCAGTGGAATTGAAAAAAAATGCAGAAGAAATGTTTTGAGTTATTGATGTGAATATAGCAGGATTCTTTCAGGGATTTTTTTTTCCAGTAATTTTCCTGTTAGCTTTCTATTACATTCTTAAATGTAAACATCCCGATCACAGTGGTTTTTTGTTGTTTTGTTTTGGTTCTGAGATCAGGAAGCAAATCCTATCATCTGCCCGCAAAGGGCTAAAAAAAATTCCAGGAAAAGGCTCTTGGAATGATAGGGCCTAGTGTGGATCTCAGCATCAGTGCAGAAGCCATCTGAGACTAGGGGAAAACCAAATTGAGGGAGTGAGGCAGAGAATAGCTATTCACAGAAACAAAAGGCAAGGGGCCAGAAAGTGAGTAAAATCAGCAGGAGAGAATGCAGAACAACCACTAACGTTATAAGCTAAGAAACGAAATTAAGTGGCATTAGGGAGAAACCAAATAAGTGAGAAATCAAATTAGGAAAAAAAAAAATCCACAAAAACGAATGTACCACCATATTGCTGACTACCGAAAGAAAGATGAAGAATATGTTTTGCACTGCGTGGTACCTGTGATAAATCATGACTGACGAGATCATTATCTTTCTGTAACAGGCCAGTAAGTAAACAAGAGTTTTTGTTGTTTCTTTTGTTCTTTTTCACATGGTAACTAACTATTTCAGACCATTATCTCGGGCCCAAATCTAAAACCTACCTTCATTTCAAACTTGTGTTTTCATCTGGTCTGTCGAGCAAATTTTAAAACCTTTTAGATCCCAGAAGGTCACTTGAGTTAATATCCAAGTAACATCAGATAGTGTTTTAGGTGAAGTAGTTCTCAGAAGAACCTTCCTGTTTACAGTTGTAAAAGACAACTACATTTCATCTGAAGGTACTGTTGTCTCGTGATATTTTTGCTTAGATGATCCAGTTGTGGAGGCAGAAAACTATGGCACTGAGCTCTGGGGAATGCATGGAGAAGGAAAAATAGGGAAAGGGAAATGACAACAGAGATTTCCATTTGGTCTGCAAATTGTTTTTGGTTTTTCCCATCCCCAGCCCGGAGCCAGGGGACTGTGGGATTGCTTGTCATCCAGACGGGGCCGTAGCTCTGCTGGTGGCAGCGCTGTAGTAGCTGTCTGCACTCTCCCAGTGTGGTTGGCCTGTTCTGGTGAATTCTTTATCCGCTCTGGTTGGCCACCTCACAAAGTATATGTGTTGCCTTTGTATTTTTTCTTGATCTGTGGGCCAGCAGTTGTCTGTGGTTATTGACATTTGAGAATCTCTGTTTCAAATCTGGGAAGTGAAAGGTTTTTTTAATAAAAAATTAAAAACATAACAGAAAAGTACAGTAGCAGAATCTGCCTTTTTCCGATGTTTTATGTTAACATTTTTTCCCCCATTTTCTTCTGTGTCAGTTAGCATTCGGTTTGGCTACATTTAAAAGATCTCTACACCTCTTCTTTCCCCACCCCCCGAAAAGGTGCTTTAAAGAGGACTTTTTTCCTCTTGGGACAGGGCAGCTGTGTGGTCATCAAGACTGGACATCTTCTATCTTTCTGCTTTGCAGTGCTTAGCTTCTGGCTCTCTTTCTCAAGGTCATCTCATGGTTGTTGAGAAGGTCCTTGCAGCTCCATCCCTCATGTTCTTATCCCAGACAGGAGGAAAAAGGAAGGAGTAAGGGCAAAGGGCCTATGTCCCTGTGAAGTCCTTACTCTTTCAGTATCTTTCCCATGGCCCAACCCAGTGATTTCTGATTTATCTTACTGGCTACCTTAATCTGCTGTGTAGGCCAAGATGTGTAAATTGCCACTCTTAGAAATAGAGCAGTGTTTGATTTGTAAGACCAAAGAGGAAAATAGGAATTTGGTGAGAAACTAAATTGTAGCAGCCTGCCACAATTTAGACCTTGTATATAAAAAAAATTCCAGTATTATTGAAGCCCGTCCCTCCCTTCTCAGAAATATCCATAATGTGAATTTGGTATATTATATTCCTGCACATTATTCTGTCTTTACAATATATGTTTGTGTCTATGAATAATGTCTTATTTTAATATGCTTTAAAACTGTGTATAAATGGAACATACTACACATATCCTGCATATATTGCTTTTTTACATTCAGCAGCGTTTACCCATATTGATGCACGTAGTTCTAGTTTAATTTTAACTGCCTGTATATTTTTCTGTTACGTGGTTTATTTATCCATTTTCCTCTTGCTGTACATCTAGGTTGTTACCTTTTTTCCCCCCCCATTATAAACAATGCTGTAGTCTTTATGCATGTCTCCTTATACACATGTGTGAGAGTTTTTCCAGGGTATGTACCTGAAGTGGAATTACTGAATAATGGGGTAGTGTTTTCTTCAGCTATTCTAGATATTGCTGGATTGCTCTCCAAAGTGGATGTGCCAAATTACTACACTTGGAACAACATTGTATGAGTGTCACATTTCTTTATTCCTAACACTTGTGTTTTGCCAGTTTGATGAGATCAAATTCATTTTCCTGCATACTACTGAAGTTGAGCGTATTTTCATACATTCATTGGCTATATACGTTTCCTTGCCTCTGATTTGTCCATTACCATGCCATTTTTCACTTGAGTGTGTTTGAGTTGGAAAAGTTTTTAATACAGTCTGATATTAATCTTTTCTTGATTATTTCCCCCTAGATGTTGGTTTATCATTTGACTGTCCATGATGACATCTTTGGTTGTATTTAAAAAATTGATTTTCGGGACACCTGAGTGGCTCAGGTCATGATCCCAGGGGCCCTGGGATGGAGCCCCAAGTTGGGTTCCCTGCGCAGTGGGGAGCTTGCTTCTCCCTCTCCCTCTGCCGCTCCCCCTGCTTGTGCTCTCTGTGTGTCAAATAAATAAATAAAATCTTTTTTAAAAAAATTAATTTTCATGTAGTGGAAATTACTTTTTCCTTTTATGGTTTGTGCTTTTTGAGTATTAAGAAATTCTTCCTTACCCAAAGATATGAAGATACTTGCCTATATTTTATTTTAAAGTTTTAGAACATATATCCTTAAATCTTTAATTCACCTGGAATTGTTCTTTTGTATGGTGTGAGGTAGGAGTTCTATTTCATTTTTACATGTGGATGAACATTTATTAAACAGCCCGTCTTTTTCACACTGATTTGTAGTGCCACCTCTGTTGTATATCAAGTTTGCATATTCATGTGGTCCGATTCTGGACTCTCCATTCTGTTTTATTGGTTCTTTAATCTGTCTCTGCCCATGTATCACACTGACTTAATTACTGTAGCTTGATATGTGGTAGACAGAGTTCTTTCACCCTGTTCAAGATTTTATTGGCTTTCATGGCTTTGTTCTTCCATGTGATTTTAGCCTGGTTTTAAAGTTCTATAAAAAAAAATTATATTGAGGGGGTACTTGGGTGGCTCAGTTGGTTAAGCAACTGCCTTCGGCTCAGGTCATGATCCCGGGGTCCTGGGATCGATTCCCATATCGGGCTCCTTGCTCAGCGGGAAGCCTGCTTCTCCCTCTCCCACTCCCCTTGCTTGTGTTCCCTCTCTCGCTGTCTTTCTCTCTGTCAAATAAATAAATTAAAAAAAATTATATTGAGATTTTGATTGGAACTGTATTAAGTATATAGATTAATATTGAGAGAATTTATTTCTTTGATAAACCATCCATATTTGAGCATGCTATTCTTTTTATTTTTTAAAGATCTTTTAAAGCAATTTTCTAGTTATTGGCAATAAGAATATATCGAATTTTGCATGTTGAACTTGTATCCAGCAACCTTGCTAAAAGTTCTCATTGTCTTTATTGTTTTGGATTTTTCTGCCATTTTCTTTTTTTGTTTTTCTTCTTTCCAATTCTTACATCTTTTGTTTCATTTTCTTGTTTTACTCTTCTTTACATTGTTGACAGGAAGAAGTGATAAAATATATTTTTATCTTTTTATTAACTTTAAAGAGAATGCTTCCAACACTTTACCAGAAACTGTTTTGTTTACTGTAAATTTGGGGGAGATATACTTTTTTTTTTTTTTTAAAGATTTTATTTATTAGAGAGAGAGAGAAACAGCATGAGAGGGGATAGGGTCAGAGGGAGAAGCAGGCTCCCCGCTGAGCCGGGAGCCCGATGCAGGACTCGATCCCAGAACTCTGGGATCATGACCTGAGCCGAAGGCAGTCGCTTAACCAACTGAGCCACCCAGGCGCCCCGGGGGAGATAGCCTTATCAGGCTAACAAAGTTTATTCTTAATTTCAGTAATTTCAGCCTCCTGGGATTTCTTTTCTTTTTGTTGTAAATATCATGAGTGGGTGCTAGGTTGTACTATTTCATATAAAATGTAAGTCCCTGGCAACTATGTAGTTCCACTTAACTCCCACCTCTATTTTTTTTTTTTTTTTTAAAGATTTTATTTATTTATTTGAGAGAGAGAGAGCACATGAGAGGGGGGAGGGTCAGAGGGAGAAGCAGGTTCCCTGCTGAGCAGGGAGCCCGATGCGGGACTCGATCCAGGGACTCCAGGATCATGACCTGAGCCGAAGGCAGTCGCTTAACCAACTGAGCCACCCAGGCACCCTCCCACCTCTATTTTTTGCTCTAATTTTTTCATATATTACATCTTCATATTAAGAAATTAATGCAGTACAAAGTTAGAATTTTTAATTTAATCAGCCATATGTCTTTTAAGAAAGCAAGAGGGAAGAGCGCCTGGGTGGCTCAGTTGGTTAAGTGGTTAAGCGTTGTGCTCTGTACCTAGCATACTCTCTCTGTCAAATAAATGAAATTTTTTTTTTTTTTTTAAGATTTTGTTTATTTGTCAGAGAGAGAGTGAACATACAAGCAGGGGGAGGGGCAGGCAGAGGGAGAAGCAGGCTTCCCGCGGAGCAGGGAGCCTGATGTGGGACTCGATACCAGGACCCCTGAGATCATGACCTGAGCCGAAGGCAGCCGCTTAACCGACTGAGCCACGCAGGTGTCCCTAAATAAAATTGGAAAAAAAATAAAAAAAGAGGGCAAAATCAGGCTTTTATGTTTACTCCTACATTTACCATTGCTTCTGTTCTTCATTTCTCCTTACAGATCTGGTGTCATTTCCCTCTGCCTGGAGAACTTTCTTTAGCATGGCTTGTAGTGCAGGTCTGCAAAGAGATGAGTTGTTTTGGCTTCTCTTGACCTGAAAATTGTTTCATGTAATGAGAAGTCAACCACTTCTTTTTCTCTGTATATAGTATGTCTTTTTTCCTCTGGCTGCTTTCAGGTTATTCTCAGTATCTTTAGTGTTTAGCACTTTGTATATGATGCACTCTAGTTGGGATTTTCTTTGTATTTATCTTGCTTAGGGTTCACTGGACTTAGATTTACGATCTTATGTTTTCTCCAAATTGTGGACGTTTTCAGCTGTTATTTTTGCATATACTTTTCTGTATAATAATATTTTTGTATAATTTTCTCCTTTTGGGACTTTGAGTTCACATATGTTAAACTTTATGATACTGTACCATAACTCACTGAGGCTTTCTGTTCATTAAAAAATTTTTCTTTCAGATCTTCAGATTGGATACTTGCTTTTGATGTATCTTTAAATTGACTGACCCTTTACGGGCATACCTCATTTTATTGCACTTTGCAGATACCGTGTTTTTTACAAATTGAAGGTTTGTGGCAACCCTGCGTTGAGCAAGTCTGTTGACATCATTTTCCGATGGTGTTTACTCACTTTGTGTCCCTGTGTCATATTTTGGTAATTCTTGTAATGTTTCAAACTTTTTCATTATTATGTTTGTGATGGTGACCTTTAATCAGTGAGCTTTGATGTTACTATTTCAGTTGTTTTGGGGTGCCACAAACTGTGCTCATGTAAGATGGTGAACTTAATTGGTAAATGTTATGTGTGTTCTGACTGCTTCACCTACCGACCATTCCCCTTCTCCTCCCCCTCTCCTCAGGTGTCCCTAATCACCGAGACACAAAAATATTGAAATTAGGCCAATTCTAACCCTACAGTGGCCTCTCATTGTTCAAGTAAAAGGAGGAGTTGTATGTCTCTTACTTTAAATCAAAAGCTAGAAATGATTTAAGCTGAATGAGGAAGGCATGTTGAAACTGAGATAGGCTGAAAGCTAGGTGTAATCTGCCAGCCAAGTTATGAATGTAAAAGAAAGTGCTTGAAGGAAATTAAAAGTGCTACTCCAGTGAAGAATGATAAGAAAGTCAAACAGCCTTATTACTGATAATGCAGGAAGTTTTAGTGGTATGAATAGAAGATCAAACCAGCCACAACATTCCCTTAAGTCAAAGCCTAATCCAGAGCAAGCCCCTAACTCTTCAATTCCAGGAAGGTTGAGAGAGGTGAGGAAGCTGCAGAAGAAAAGTCTGAAGTCTGAAGCTAGCAGAAGGTGGTTCACGAGGTTTGAGGAAGGAAGCCATCTCTGTAACATAAAAGTGCAAGGTGAAGCAGCAAGTGCTCATGTAGAAGCTGCAACAACTTAACCAGAGGATCCAGCCAAGGTAATTAATGAAGGTGGCTACACTAAATAACAGATTTTCAGTATAGACAGAGTGCCTTCTGTTGGATGAAAATGCCATCTAGGACTTTCATAGCTAGACAGGAGAGTTCAGTGCCTGGTTCCAAAGCTTCAGAGGACAGGCTGACTCTCTTGTTAGGGGCTAATGCAGCTGGTGACTTTAGGTTGAAACCAGTGCTCATTGACCATTCTGAAAATCTGAGGTCTCAAGAGTTATGCTAAATGCTGTGCCTTTTCTCTAGAAATGGAACAACAAAGCTTGAATGATAGCACATCTGTTTACAACACGGTTTACTGAATATTTTAAGCCCATTGTTGAGACCTACAGCTCAGGAAAAAATAAAAATTCCTTTGAATATATTACTGCTCATTGACAATGGACCTGGCCACCCCAGAGCTCTGATGGAGATACCACAGTGAGATTAACCTTGTTTCCATGTCTGCTAACAGTATCCATTCTTCAGCTCATGGGTCAAGGTGTATTTTTAACTTTTAAGTCTTGTTATTTAAGAAATATGTTTTGTAAGGCTATAGCTGCTGTAGATTATGATTCCTCTGATGGATCTGGGCAAAGTCAGTTGAATACCTTCTGGAAAGGATTCTAGATGTTATGAAGAACATACATGATTCCTAGGAAGAGGTTGAAATACCAACATTAACGGGACTCTGGAAGAAGTTGATTCCAGCCCTCATGGATGACTTTGAGGGGTTCAAGATATCAGTGGAGAAAGTAACAGCAGATGTGGTGGAAATAGCAAGAGGACTAGAATTAGTAGAGCCTGAAGAAGTGACTGAATTGCTGCACACTCTCATGATAAAATTTGCACAGATGAGGAGTTGTTTCTTGTGATGAGCAAAGAAAAGGGGTTTCGTGAGATGGCAGCTACTCCTGGTGAAAATGCTGTGAAAATTGTTGAAATGACAACAGAAGATTTACAGTATCATATAAATTTAGTTGATCAAGCAGCGGTAGAATTTGAGAAAATTGACTCTAATTTTGTTTTTGTTTTTTCTTCAAGATTTTATTTATTTGAGAGAGAGCAGAGAGCACAAGTAGGGAAGGGGGCTAGAGGGGCAGAGGGAGAGGGAGAAGCTGACTCCCTGCTGAGCAGGGAGCCTGACACGGGGCTCAATCCCAGGACCCCAAGATCATGACCCAAGCCGAAGGCAGGCACCTAACCGACTGAGCCACCCAGGCGTGCCCCAATTGACTCTAATTTTGAAAGAAGTTCTGCTGTGGGTAAAATGCTGTCAAACAGCCTAGCACGCTACAGAGAAGTTGTTCATGAAAGGAAGAGTCAGTTGATGTAGCAAATTTCATTGTTGTCTTATTTTAAGAAATTGCCGGGGCGCCTGGGTGGTTCAGTTGTTAAGCGTCTGCCTTCGGCTCAGGTCATGATCTCAGGGTCCTGGGATGGAGCCCCACATCCGGCTCCCTGCTCGGTGGGAAGCCTGCTTCTCCCTCTCCCGTTCCCCCACATGTGTTCCTGCTTGCTAACTGTCTCTCTGTCAAATAAATAAATAAATAATCTTAAAAAAAAAAATGCCACAACCACCCCAACCTTCAGCATCCACCACCCTGATCAGTCAATAGCCATCAACATAGAGGCAAGACCTTTCATCAGCAAAATGGTTATGACTCTGAAAGCTCAGATAATGGTTAGCATTTTTTTAGCAATGAAGTATTTTTTTAAGATATGTATGTTAGTTTTTTAGACACAATGCTATCACATCTTAAACTATAATGTAAACAACTTTTATATGTACTGTGAAACAAAAAATTAATGTTAGTCACTTTATTACAATCTTTATTATGGTGGTCTGGAACTGAACCCACAGTATCTTCAAGATACGCCTGTATTCTCTTGCCCTCTAATGTGCTGTTGAACCTGTCAGGTGAATTCTACATTTCAGACTTTGTATTTTTGTGTTCTGCATGGTCCTGTATTGTTCCTTTTTATACTTAGTATTTTTCTGATGAGTTACTTTTCTTCCTTTATTAAGTTCTTGAACACATTGATAGTAGCTGCTTTATAGCCCTTGTCAACTAATGCCAGCATCTGGATAATCTTGTGTCCAGAGTATATTGACTGCCTTTTTTTTTTTTTTTTAACCATAGTCACATTTTCTTCTTTATTTTCATGTCTAGTAATTTTTTTATTGTATACTGAATGTTGTAAATATGTTTTTGTGCCTCATAATTCTGTTTTCTCCGAAAGAGTGTTGATTCTTTGTTGTTCTAGCAGGCAATTAACTGGCTGGACTTAAATTCCAAACTGTTTCTCTTGCACTGGGCAACACCTGATCGCTTGCTCAGTTCTTTCAGCTATTTTAGCTGTTGCTTTTCTTTGGGGCCTCTGGAGTCTCCTGTGTTGTGTGCTCCGGGCTCAGCTAAGGATTGTGGTGGAGTTTACATATATAAATATATGTAGGATTTTCTTCCTTACTTTCCAGTTGCTCTACTAGCCCCAGCCTTCATCCTTTGATGCCACAAGCTAATGAGAGTGTGACTTCTTGAGTTTCACCTGCTCTACACAATGCAAGGTGGTCTCTGCCCTCAGGCAAGCAGCCATTAAAAAGCAAATCTCACCTAATATAGTTCCCCTGTTTCAAGGGTTGCCTTCTCTTTTCTGTCTTTTGGTTGCTATCCGGTGATTCTCTAATTTTTTTTTGAAGTTTTTATTTGAATTCCATTTTCTTGACATATAGTGTTATATTAGTTTCTGGTGTACAGTACAGTGATGCAACACTTCCATACAACACCTGGTGCTCATCACAAGGGCCCTCCGTAATCACCATCACCTATCTCACCTATCCAGTACTTTTCAGTAGTGGTTTTTACATTTTGGCCAGAGTTTGTAATTATTGTTTGTGGGAGGGTTACTCCAGTATAAGCTGTTTCACCTTCCTGTGTGTAAATCTTTCATGCTTTAATTTTTTTTAAAAGACTTTTTTTTTAAGAGCAGTTTTAGATTTACAGTAAAATTTGAGAGGAAGGTGTAGATATTTCCCATATGCCTTCTGCCCCCAGACATAAATAGTTCCCCCATTATAAATATAATTTCTCCTTCAGCACCTCTGAGAGAACATAACTTTTCCTAAATGCACCCAACAGTTTTCCCCTCGGCTCCTGTTGGTTGAGATTTGGTCACTTGCACCAGGAAGAGGAATAGAACAGCCATGGCTAGCTTGAATGAATAAAGAATAGGTAGTCTAGCAGAGAATGATCAGTTGAATTCAGTTGGGGTTCTAATGGAGTAAAACAGGGTGTGGGGGGGATAAGAAATAAGCAGTACTGGGGCACCTGGGTGGCTCATTCGGTTAGCAGGTAGACTGCTTCCCATTCCTTCTCCCCACTCGTGCTCTCTCTCGCTCTCTCTCTCAAATAAATAAGTAAAATCTTTAAAAAAGAATAAATAACAGTACCTGCTGCAGGTGCTATCTCTGTGTCTTCAGCCTTCCCACCTGGAAAGTTAATATTCTGATAGATTTCTAAGAGGAGGAATGATACTTTTATAGTATTTCCACTGAGCTTGATGTTGGAGCTCAGTAACATTTTATTCATGTACTAGACATTAACTGAACACCTATTTTGTGCAAGGTTTGGGGAAATACCTATTATGTGCCCATGCTCAGCACTGGAGCTAAATAAGACATGGGTTTTGCCCTCTGGTATGGCTGACTTAAAGTCCAGTGGAATAAGGTGGCTGAAGTAATAAGGGGGGAGGATAGAGTTATTCTGTAATAATCTGATTTTAGGAAATTTATTTTTCAACAGGAAATGTGGGACATGTGGATTTGGGATATGAATTCATTTGAAAAACCACTTTGGGGTAAGTTGATAGCTGGGAGTGAATGACTTCAGGTTTGCACTTCTCTTTTCCCTGGGGCTTGCTCCTACAGCTGTGGAGGTTTCACACTTACGTTAATTGGACTTTATGCCTCATATATACGTAAGTGAATGGCTTATGCTAAAATGCAGATTCAGTTATTTGAGAAATGTAACCATCTAGCATAGTCCCAGTACTAATTAATTAGTGCATTCGTATTTCCTTAAGGTGGTCAGTTTGAAGACTAGATGAATATCAAGTTTAGGAATAAAAAAGCTCTTACTGTATGGGGTTTAACCTGCTGGAGCTCACCCAATAATCCTGTCATGTGGGCTGGAAATCACTCATAGAATCAGTGTTGATTCAGAGTTCAAGTTTACCTCTGAGCTGTTTTTTGTAGTACTCTGCATGGCCATTTGAATAATCATTGCATCAGTACAAATATAAAAGTTCCTGATTTTTTGTTTTGTCTAAGAAAGTACCTCTAGAAATACTACTTAATATTTACTGTGTGCTGTGACATATAAGTGATGTGCATTACCTCATTTAATTTAGTGAAATGGGACTGTACGGTGGACATGTTTTCCTCAAAGGAATGAAGAGCCCCAGGTTTGTGCAAATAAAGAGTAACATTGCTAGGATTGCTTAGCAAGTGTTGGAATTGAAATTTGAACCCAGATTTGAATTTCAGCATTTGGCCTAATAGATACTCACTTCTCTTTTAATATGCTGATTGTGTTGGGGGTTTAGTGATTGGCTAGGAGGACTCACAGGATTCAGCATATAGTCATAATAACAGCTAAGACTTCTTACAGTGAAAGGATACAAAGCAGTTGGCAAAGGGAAAAGTGCATGGGGTGAAGTCTGGAAGAAACCAGGCACAAGCTTCCAAGAACCTCTCCCAGTGGAGTCACACACGATGTACTCTAGCAATGAATTGTGATAACACATGTGAAGTGTTACCAGCTGGGGACACTCATTAGACTCAGTGCCAGTGTTTTTATTGGGACTGATCATGATGGCACCCTCTGCCTAGCATGTACCAAAATTCAGTCTCCCAGAAAGAAATCTGGTGTTTTGCACAAACCATATTGTTTGTACAAATAGATTAGGCACAGTTAGGCACACTTATCCTTTAAGGTAAGTTTTGTATTAGTGTAGGGAATTGTTTATCATTTAAGTTATCAGATGCCACCTTACAGGCCTTTCTAGGGATAGTAATCCTGTGCCTTCTGTGTTAATTTTTATCCTGTACATTGGTTTATTCATTTAAGCAGATTGTGATTATGATCATTTAGCATTTAGAAGTAGGTATTATGGCAAACCAAATGCTTTAATGGTGTTTGTTTTGGGGGGGAGGGGGTCCCATGACTGCCCATTAGTTTTGATTTGCTGGACTCCCCCAACTTAACATAATGTTGTACTCATGGCTAGGGTTTATTACAGTAAAGGGTGCAGTACAGGAACAGCAGGGAAAAGCTACATACAGGTGAATGCTAGGAAGATAAGACACAAACGTTCCATGTCTTTCCTCTATGCGGATCACATGGACGTGATTTTCTGTGGCCAGCCCTGGTGACTAAAACTTAGGACCCTGACCAGATACCAGGTGCACATCATAAATCTTGATGCTTACTTTAAACAATGCTGACAGCCTGATACATCCTGACACACTGCCTCTAAAATCCTTACCCAGTGACTGAACATTCCAGGAGTTTAGTTCTCAGAGTTTGGCCAGGGGTCATTACCATGGCTCTAGGCATCCCCCACAGATTAGCTAGGCCTGAGTAAAACAGACCTGCTGTGTTAACTCTTTCCTTACAGCATCCTATTGTGTTGTTGAATGTAACATTTAATGCTGATACATTTTTTAGAATATGACATTCTAAACTTAGAAAAAAATAGTAAATATAGTTGCTAAATTTCAGTTCTTTTAGAATTCTTTTCACTTTTAGATTATTTTCTTTTAAGAATTTATATAGTGGTGATTTCTGAATTTACCACTTTTGTCCATAATTATGTGTGTTATATATGTTATGTTAAAGAGTAGTGCAGAGGGAAGCAAGGGCAAAAATCAACTATTGGGATTTCATCAAGATAAAAAGCTTTTGCAAAGCAAAGGAAACAGTCAACAAAACCAAAAGACAACCGACAGAATGGGAGAAGATATTTGCAAATGACATATCAGATAAAGGGCTAGTATCCAAAATCTATAAAGAACTCATCAAACTCAACACCCAAAGAACAAAGAATCCAATCAAGAAATGGGCAGAAGACATGAACAGACATTTTTCCAAAGAAGACATCCAGATGGCCAACAGACACATGAAAAAGTGCTCAGTATCGCTCGGCATCAGGGAAATCCAAATCAAAACCTCAATGAGATACCACCTCACACCAGTCAGAATGGCTAAAATTAACAAGTCAGGAAACGACAGATGTTGGCGGGGATGCAGAGAAAGGGGAACCCTCCTACACTGTTGGTGGGAATGCAAGCTGGTGCAGCCACTCTGGAAAACAGTATGGAGGTTCCTCAAAAAGTTGAAAATAGAGCTACCCTATGATCCAGCAATTGCACTACTGGGTATTTACCCCAAAGATACGAAAGTAGGGATCCGAAAGGGTACGTGCACCCCGATGTTTATAGCAGCAATGTCCACAATAGCCAAACTGTGGAAAGAGCCAAGATGTCCATCGACAGATGAATGGATAAAGAAGATGTGGTATATATATACAATGGAATATTATGCAGCCATCAAAAGGAATGAGATCTTGCCATTTGCAACGACGTGGATGGAACTGGAGGGTATTATGTTGAGCGAAATAAGTCAAACAGAGAAAGACATGTATCATATGACCTCACTGATATGAGGAATTCTTAATTGTAGGAAACAAACTGAGGGTTGCTGGAGTGGGGGGTGCGTTGGGAGGGATGGGGTGACTGGGTGATAGACACTGGGGAGGGTATGTGCTCTGGTAAGCGCTGTGAATTGTGCAAGATTGTTGAATCTCAGATCTGTACCTCTGAAACAAATAATGCAATATATGTTAAGAAAAAAAAAAAAGAAGGTAGCAGGAGGGGAAGAATGAAGGGGGGGAAATCAGAGGGGTAGACGAGCCATGAGAGACGATGACTCTGAAAAACAAACTGAGGGTTCTAGAGGAGAGGGGGGTGGGAGGATGGGTTAGCCTGGTGATGGGTATTGAGGAGGGCACATTCTGCATGGAGCACTGGGTGTTATGCACAAACAATGAATCATAGAACACTACATCTAAAACTAATGATGTAATGTATGGGGATTAACATAAGAATAAAAAAATTAAAAAAAAAGAATAGTGCAGAAATATGAACTATAAACAGTTAAGATATTACAAAATTAACCTCCACTTTATGAAGATCTTCCTTGTGAACACAATAGGATTTCTTTTTTATGGAATTTGCAGATTCGCAGAAACACCAGTTTTGCAGAAAAAGAATAACCCATTGTTTAAAAATTGGCTGATTCCAGGATTTGAAACCAATCTTTATTACTTTATCTATTGCTATTTGAAACCTGTATTGTGTTGTGCAAAAAAGACAAAGTAGATGGGGAAAGTTCCATGCTTGAAAGTGAGAAGTTCCGAGTTAATGAAGTTAGATATGTTTCTTTATTGCAGAACTTCACAGAACCTTTAGGGCAGTAATATGCAGTATGAATCTCCCAGGGCATATAACATTTCCCTAACTTACTTGACCATGGAGTTTCTTTTTAGTAAGAACCCACAGGTATGGGTCCTGCAGTTACAGGGTTCTTTAGAACAAAATAGAATGACAGGGGCACCTGGATGGCTCAGTTGGGTAAGCGACTGCCTTCAGCTCGGTCATGATCCCAGGGTCCTCTGATGGAGCCCTGCATCGAGCCCCGCATCGGGCTCCCTGCTCCGTGAGGAGTCTGCTTCTTCCTCTGCCTGCCACTCTCCCTGCTTGTGCTCTCTCTCTGTCAAATAAATAAAATCTTAAAAAAAAAAAAAGAAAACCTTGTTGTGGAAAAGTTCAATATCTTATACTGCCTTCTGATAAAAACTATTTAGAAACTTCCCTATCTGTATGTCTTTTTCCTGCCAGGTTTCTTGAGTTGATGTTTCTTTTTGTAATGTGAATGGTGTGTCTCTTAGATTGGTGTTTAACTCTGTGATAAGGGCTTCCATGGTGTGGATCATTGCCTTCAGGCTTATACCATCTATGGTACCTGACCTGGTATCAGGAATGTAGTTGGTCAAGACTCAGTACATATCCAGATAGAATGGAATGAACTGTGACTCTAAAATACTGAAACTTTTTTTTTAAACAATATAATAGACATAAAAGGTGCTGTACATTAATTTTAATAATGATGTCATTTTGTAAGACATTTTCAGAATTTTTCCTTTATTTTTTTAAGCATTTTAAAAAATATATTTTAGAGAGGGAGGGAGAGAGAGAGAATGCACGCAAGTCAGGGGAGGAAAAGGGACAAGCAGACTCCCTGGTGAACGCAGAGCCCCACGCCAGGCTCAGGTACTGAGATCATGACCTGAGCTGAAACCAAGGGGTTTCAGTTTAACCAACTGAGCCACCCAGGTGCCCCTGGAATTTTTCTTTTAAATGGCTCTTGACTTGAACTCCTCATCACCAACTTCTTTTCTATGACTTGTATCATTTTTTAATTTAATTTAATCCTAACAGTAGAATTGTTCCACCATAGACATGTAAACTTTTAACTACTAGATTTCTTGTTTCAGTAGGTGGAATATCATTTTTAGTAATTATGGTTGTTATACCTAAGGAAGATCAGTTGGTCAAAAGTAGCCAAGATCCTTCTCAAGAAGTAGTGCAAGGTGAGAAGACTTCTTTAGTGTATATCAAGAATTATTATAAAGCTCTAAGTGAGACAGCAATGTAGTGTAAGGGTAGATGGACCAGTGGAACAGAACATAGAACGCTGGAAACCTGGTTTATGACAAAGTTTGCATTGCATGCACATCTTTAGTAAGAGGAACTTTCTACACATTGTGGCAGGACAATTGGTTATCCACGTAGAAGAAAGTGACATTGAATCTCTACTTAAACCTGAAAGGTAAAACTTAAGAATTTTTAGACATTAGAACATTATTTTTAATTATCTCTAGATAGAGAATATATATATATTTTAAAGATTTTTTTTTATTTATTTGACAGAGAGACAGTGAGAGAGGGAACACAAGCAGGGGGAGTGGGAGCGGGAGAAGCAGGCTTCCCGCTGAGCAGGGAGCCTGATGCCGGGCTCGATCCCAGGACCCTGAGATCATGACCTGAGCCGAAGGCTTAACGACTGAGCCACCCAGGCGCCCCTAGAGAATTTCTTAAGACATAGAAAATGTAAACCACAAAAGATACCTCTTATTAAGAAGACAAGCTATAAACTGGGAAAAAATTCTTGGAGTTCATGTAGCCAACACAAGATTAGAGTCCAGACTGCACAAAAATCTTTACAAACTAATTGGAAAAAGAACAACCCACTGAATAGAATAATGGGCTAGACTTCATAGGCACATTAGAGAAGAGGAAATGGAATGACCAGTAATGTCAGAGACAGTGGGGAAATGCAGATTAAAACTATGTTAAGATACCAACTACACACTCACCAGATTGTCAAAAAATAAGAAAGTCTGACATCAATAAGTGTTGCCAGGGATATAACACAACCAGAGCTCTCATTTTGCTTACTGTTTTGCTTCAACCACCTGGGAAAACAAATTGGTCGTATTTAGTCATACTGAAAATATGCATACCCTATGACCTAATACCCTTATGTGTGTACTCTAGATCAGGGGTTGGTGTGAAAATGTATGAGTTAAAAGAGGTTTTTAACATATTTAAATTGTGAAATTAAAAAAAATTGTGTAATTTGTAATGTGGAAATTACATGAAATTCAAATTTCAGTGTCCATAAACAAAGTTCTGTTGGAATACTGTCACACTTACTTGTTTGTGTGTCATTTATGGCTGCTTTGGTGGTATAGTACCAGGGTTGAATGCTTACACTGCAGATCTTCTGTCTTGCAAAACCTAAAATATTTACCATCTTGCCCTTTGCAGAGGTTTACCACCCCTGCCCTGCACCCATTACTCCTACACGTGTGTGCCGGGAAACATGTTTAGGAATGTTTATAACAGTACTGTTTGTAATGATAGAAACCTAGAAAGAACGACATGTCTATTAAGCGTAAAATGGATAAACTGTGGTATGCTAAGCCAGTGGAATACTACTCAGTAGTGAAAACTAATTGACTGTAACTGCATGCAACATATGGATGGGTCTCAGGAACTCGGTATTAAAGAAAAGAAGCAAGACAGATTTTTCCATTTATAAGTAGTTCAGAAACAGACAAATGTAAAGAAGACATTGCTAAGGATACCAGCAAGGTAAAACTGTCAGGAAAAGAGAGAATGGTAAGTTTGGAATAGAAGTTGCCTTTGAGGAGCTGGGAAAGTTTTGTCCTTAAATTATTATCAGGATGACCCAGTACTGTTTACTTTTTTTGTTGTTGTTAGATTTTATTTATTTGACAGAGACACAGCGAGAGAGGGAACACAAGCAGGGGGAGTGGGAGAGGGAGAAGCAGGCTTCCCGCTGAGCAGGGAGCCCAATGTGGGGCTTGATCCCGGGACCCTGAGATCATGACCTGAGCCAAAGGCAGATGCTTAACCGACTGAGCCACCCAGGCGCCCCTTGTATTCAGCAACGTTGATGAAGTCATGAATTAGCTCTAATAGTTTATCTATTGATTTCTTTTAGAGTTTCTGTATAGAAATCATGCTGTCTGCAGATAATTTTGTCTCTTTTTCTCCCCGTCATCCTTATTCCTTTTCTTGTCTTATTGCTTAGACTCTAGTATGATGTCAAATTGAAGTAAGGATGCATAAGTCATCTTATGTTACAGAAATGCATGACAAGTCAACAAGTCCTGTCATTAAATATCTTTACTGTAGGTTAAAGAATTTTCTTTCTAGGCCTTTTTTGTTGTTGAAATCTTATATTGATGAATATTGATGAATTACCTCCAAAGTTAATGGCTTCAAACAATAGACATTTTTTATCTTGTATTTTCTTTGGGTCAGGAATGCAGGAGCCCTTTAGCAGGGCGGTGTTGATTCAGGATCTTTCTGGATATTGCAGTCAAAATGTCAGCAGGAGCTTCAGCCATCTGAAGGGTTGATTGGGACACTTCCATACCTGGCATGATAGTACTGCTTGTTGGTAGGAGGCTTCAGTTTCTTACCATGTGGACCTTTTTATAAGGATCTTAAGTATCCTTCTGACATTGGTGCTGGCTTTCCCCAGAGTGTGAGCTGAGAGAAAGCTAGGAGGACGTGTGTTTTATGACTGGCCTTGAAATCGCACACCATTACTTCCACCATATTCTGTTGATTAGAAGCAAGTCACCAAATCCAGCCCCATGCTAGGAGGGAAATTACACTCCACAAAAATTGTTTTGTATATTGATTTTTTAAAGTCTGTCTGCCCTAGCAACGTTGCATAGGAGCAAGGGCTTCTGTTCGTATATCTTTACCTTAGACCCCTCCTTTGGGCCCCAAACTTTTGTATCCCTAGCTGTGGTTAATATCTCTTCTTGAAGGTATCAGGGTTACCTGATACTTAACATGTCCAAAGTCAAACTTAAGTTTCTTCCCATCTTGCTTCTTCCTTCCTTCCAAAAATTTGTCCTCTTTTATTGGTCCCTGTTTCTATGACTGGCACCACTCTGCACCCAGTGGTATAAGCTAGGATTTCCTCCTCTTTCCCCCCATCTAATTTGTCCTTGCATCCCGTTGAGTTTGTCCCTGAATACCCTCTTGAATCTGCCCACTCTTATCCAGCTCCAGTTTTATCTCACATCACAGTTTCCTCTTCTTTTGTCTTGGATCCCCTGACCTTTCAGTGTTGGGCTCCTTCCTGCTACAGAGCCCTTGCTACTCCCTGCCCCCAATGCTTATTTTCCCCTCAAATCATGTTTTCCTCAGGGAAGCCTTTTTGACAAAGTTCGATCTTTGTAATACAGATGTTTATATTGCTGTGTACCTCCCTTCCAAACAATTATCACCAGTGAAATTTTATGTATATGTGACTGTTTGACTAATCCCTGCTTTCCTGGAGCCAACTCTAAATTTCATAAGGGCAAGGGGTGTGCATTCTGTTCACTTTTTTATTCCATGCATTTGACACATTCCCTGTATTTACTGAGTTTGTGTGCATTGAACAAATTAATAAGTGAATGAATATGATTGATTATGGTTCTGATTGAGAAACAGAGTAAACAGAATATATAATAAATAAAATAGTTTAGCTTCTCCTTAACTATTTAGAGGAGGATTATCGTATTTTTAAGTCTTTTAGTTTTTTGGGCAGAAGTTCCAGCTACAGATTAAATGAATAGATCTATAGAAACGTCCTGTCTCTCCTACCTCTGTTGTGTCATACGATGCAGAGTTAGTGATCCTAGGAGCCAAGGGTACCGTGTTCTTGTGAGAGGGGAGATAAGCACTGTAATGTACCCAGAAGTCTGAAGCTTTAGGTCCAAGGTAATGAAGCTTCCATTTTCTCCTAAAGGTACTGACTGTTGAGCTGTCTTCTTAGGCTTGAAATTTCCGGAGAGCTTTGGTTAGAAGTATGAGGGGTAGGAGAAAATAATTATTTAGCCCTAGAAAATGCTGATCAGTCTTGGGAGGAACTTGACAGTATGATATGTAGGGTAGGATCAAAAGTTTACGGATAGAATTGATCACTATAGTTTCACATAAATTCTGATATTATAACTTTTAAAATAAGGCAGTCAAATGCATTTCAAATGGAAGGTTTTAATCTATTGTTGGGACAGAAACTCTGAGCTTTAAGTGACTTCCAAGATAAATTCTGGTATGTTTCATTTGAGGAAATGTACACCATTTGTCGCCTTCTAAAATCGACATTGTTTCTTTGAAGTATTCCCCCATATTTATCTATTTTTAAGGGGATTGAGGTTGAATTCATAGAAACTCACCCTTTTAGCTATAGTTTTATAAGTTTGGACAAACGGACATAGTTGTCTGACCACCATCACAAGCAAGATATGGAATGTTTTCATGATCACAGGTTCCTTCACTCTCCTTTCTGGGCAGTTCTCTCCTTCCTCCACAGCCCCTGGTAACCACTCATTGATTTCTGTCCCCATAGTTTTGCCTTTGCCAGATTGCCTCATAAGTGGAATCATGCAGTGTACAGTACACAGCATTTTTGTGGCTACTTTCACTTAGCTTAATGCTTTTTATATTCATCCATATTATTGCATATATATCAAGAGTTCTTTTTTGTTGCTGGATTAGTATTTCACTGTTTAGTGTACTACAGTTTATCCATTCACGAGGTGATGGGCATTTGGATTCCAGATTTTAATGGTTATGATTAAGCTGCTATAAAGATTTGTGTACAGATCTTTGTGTAGACATATGTTTTCCTTTCTCTTAAGTAAATAGCTAAGAATGGAATTGCAGATTCTTGTAGAAAGAAACTGCCAAACTTGTTTTCCAGAGGGACTGTACCATTTTGCATTTCTACTGGCAACATATTACAGTTCCAGTTGCCGCAAATCCTAGCTAGCACTTGGTATTTTTCTTTTTCCCTTTAGCCGTATAGATTGGCACATAGTGGTGTTTCATTGTGGTCTCAAATAGCAGTTCCCTAAAAGCTAATGATGTTGAGCAACTTTTCATATGTTCATTTGCCATCTGCATCGCTTTTTTGGTGACAAGACCTTTCAAACTTTTTGCCTCTTTTATTGGATTGGGGGTTTTTTTTATTGTATTTTGAGAGTTCTTTATATATTCTGGATACAAGTCATTTATCAGATATGTAATTTGTAAGTATTTTTTCCCAATCTGTGACTTGTTTTTTTATTTTCTTAACTGTCTTTTGAAGAAGATTATAATTGTGAAGTCCATTTAATCAGTCTTACGATTTGTGCTTTTTGTTCTATCTAAGGAAACGTTGCCTAACCCAAGGTCTGGAAGACTTTTTGCCTCTCCTTTATCTTCCTTTCTGCCAACACCTCCTGCTTCCTCCATATTCCTTCTTCCAAACACATACATACCCACTGAACTTCATCTTCAATTTTTGAATCTAATTGTGCTGCCTTGGAAAAATTAAATAGGAATGAATACAAAGTAATGGAGATTTGCATTGAAGTAATCTGGGCTGTAAGCATTAAAAAAAAAATCAGGTTTTCAAGAACATAAAGTTACTTTTGGATTTCAGATACTGTACAGCGGTCAGATTGTTTCCTTTGCCAGGGACCAAAAGAGGTAGCTTTTCATGGAAACTAGCTCAAAATATAAATTTATATCTATCTAGCTTTTCTGGAGAGAACTACTGCTCCATGAGGCTGTGCACTGTAATGTTTTTGGTCCTCCCCTCACCATGGTTACCATAGTCATCAGTAGTTGCTCACTGCACGTGACATATCAAATATTGAGTAAGTACAATTTTGAGGCAAGAACACAACAGTAACAGACATCCCTGTTCATTGTGCAGTCAGGAAATGTTGGTTTGATGAAAGGAGGAATATAGGCAAGAGAGCAAAAGTCACAGAGAACAGAGCACAAATAATACTTTATAAGTATCACTTAGGATTTTTGGGGGGTGCTTTTCAGGTTGCTGTCTAGCAACCTCGTGAAGCAGGCAAGAAGTATTATATCTTTTTCATAGATAAACTCTCTGGCCTGGCCTGAACTGTTCGGGTAAATACCTCTGCTGCCCACCATGGAACCTTAAGGTGCCCTTTGAGAAGCTGCTGTGTTGCCCATCAACGCAGTCCCTCAGAGCATCTGCTCATTTGGCTTTCATTGTGAGGCACACGTGCAAAGTGTGTGTTTCCTCAATCCACTTCATCTAAATGCACTTGGCTTGTCTCCCTCCTGGTCAGCAATGACACAGGCCTTTGAGCTTCCATGTCTGCTGTTCATCAGAATGACTCCCGACCTCTCTGAGGTCCCTCAGTCTGCTCTAGAGCTCCCCAAGATAAGCAGAAATGTTACTAGTCAGACTGTCCCAAATGACTTGCCAAATTTGGTGACAGTTTTCCAGTCATTTTCTCATGATATTTGAACAGATTGAGGGGCACGGGTGGGAGAACAGAAATTAAAGATCAGGGAAGTCTGTAAAATTACTGTCAGAGCCAGGATTAGATCTCAGATCTTACGATCCTCTTTTCTTCTCCATTATACTTTCCCCGAGTGTTTCTGAATGGCTGGTGACCATTTGGTGTTTTTAGAATGGGATTCAATGGGCGAGAGATAAGAATTAGCCCAATAAACTGCTGTGGTACAAAACTAGGAGAACTCCTGTTGCTCCTTGGGACCTGAGAACTGAATGTGAGTGGTCGAAATGGGACTGAGAATCGCTGGTTTCTTAAACTCCTGTGGCAATTAATGGCTTAGCATTTTTAATGTAGCAGTTGAATAGAAGGGAGTTAAACCCTTTGTGTTTGATGGGTATGATACAGTAGCTCACTATTGTTTTAATTTGCATTTTCCCAATTATACTTAATTGAGTGCTTTTTCACATTTATTGGCTATTCAGGTTTCCTTTCTGCGAAGTGCTTGTTTATATCCTTTACCCATTTTTCTTTTGGATTGTTGTATGTTTATTTGTAGGAGTTATTTGTATACGTTCTTGACACTATTAATTTTTATGTATTTTAGAAGTATTTTTTAAGTCTGATTTTTAAACTTATTCTGAATAGTAAAATTTCATATGCATGTTAAATTAATCTTACAGTTCATTTTTAAGGTTCTGATATTTTTAAGTTAATCTTTTTTTCTTTTTGTCTCTATAGGTTATGAACGTGATTTCTGATGAAACTGGACTGGAATAATTTTCATGATCTTTGTATATTTATATATATATATATTTTAAAATTTTGCATTTGATTAAGTGCCATGAGAAAATTTGCATATTGCAAGGTGGTCCTAGCCACCTCCTTGATTTGGGTACTCTTGGATATGTTCCTGCTGCTTTACTTCAGTGAATGCAACAAATGTGATGAAAAAAAGGAGCGAGGACTTCCTGCTGGGGATGGTGAGTGATATTTTATAATAATACATCTGTTTTAATAAGTATATTACTGGTTTGTTCACTAATTTGGATACTATAAAATTTTAATTTTTTTAGATTAATAGTAATCCCTGGCTTCCTAGAAGATGATGATCATATTACCAACAGTTTTCCAGTGGGTTCTTCCAACAGATAAAATATTAAAGTATCATGTATAGAATTACTAAATTCATTATTTGTGTTCAGTGTTACACGTGGTTAATTTTCTGCAAGTTGTGTTACCAAGTAATGTGGAAAAACTAATATCAACTATTATTAAACTAATAATGACTAGTAGTTGGAACCAACAAAATTGTATGGCATTAGTGTAATGCCAGAAATGCTGAGTGTTAAAATTACAGTATCTGGTATCAAAAGATGTTTGTTCCTTGCCTTCCCATCTCAGTTTTGAGGGGAATCCTTTTAGATGGATATGATCTGGAAAGTTCTTTTTGTTAATGCTGTAGATAGCTCCAGTTAGCACTTTTAGGGAGGGCTTTTGTAAAGATGAGGCTGTATAATAGAGGCTGCAGTGAGATTGCAGTATTTGGTATGGAAAAGAAAGGAAACACAAATATGAAGGCCTGGGTTGGAAGAACTAACATATTTGGCAGTGGACACTTGGAAAATTCAGTTTTGAACCCCTTATGTTCAAACCAACAAACAAATGTTGCTTTTTATTTTTAAATTATTTTTATTTTTATTTTTTTATTTTATTTATTTATTTTTTTAAAGATTTTATTTATTTATTTGAGAGAGAGAATGAGAGAGAGAGAGCAGGAGGGGGGAGGGTCAGAGGGAGAAGCAGACTCCCTGCCGAGCAGGGAGCCCGATGCGGGACTCGATCCTGGGACTCCAGGATCATGACCTGAGCCGAAGGCAGTCGCTTAACCAACTGAGCCACCCAGGCGCCCATTTTTATTTTTATTTTTTTAAAGATTTATTCATTTGAGAGAGAGTGCATGTGCGTGGGCTGGGGCGGGCACAGGGAGAGGGAGAGGGGAAGCAGACTCCCCGCTGAGTGCGGAGCCTGTCTTGAAGCTGGATCTCATGACCCTGAGATCAGGACCTGAGCCGAAATCAAGAGTTGGACACTTAACCAATTAAGCCACCCAGGTGCCCTTGCTTTTTATTTTTTTAAACATAATGAAAATGACTTTGCATTATGAGTCAATAATTCAGCTCTTCGGAGCTCTGAACTCTGTATGATTAGTTATAGAAAATCTGGCTGTATAGTGATTCTATTTTTAGGAATTACATGTGAATGACTACTGTTCTAATGTAAGCTTTGAGTATGTGATCATTATTTAAATTTTTTGTATTTTTATAATGAGAGCACCTGGTCCCCTAAAGTTTATAATCTAAAAGTATTTGTTTGTATTGGTTAACTGTGCCTACTTACTGTAATTTTTTTTTTTTTTTTTTTTAAATGTTTTATTTATTTATTCATGAGAGTCAGAGAGAGAGAGAGAGGCAGAGGCAGAGGGAGAAGCAGGCTCCCCACTTAGCAGGGAGCCCGATGCGGGACTCGATCCAGGACCCTGGGATCATGACCTGAGCCGAAGGCAGACGCTCAACCATCTGAGCCACCCAGGCGCCCCAACTTACTGTAATTTTTATAGATGAGATTGTTTAACCAGTGCTGTTTATTTCTTCTTGGGAAATTTGCCTAAAATTAGGCTCATTGGCTAACACTGGGCTCTAGTAATACCTAGGCTAACCGCTGACTTTTTAATTTTCACTTTCCCCTTAAGTTTTTTTTTTTTTTTTAAAGATTTTATTTATTTATCTGAGACAGAGAGAATGAGAGAGACAGAGAGCACATGAGAGGGGGGAGGGTCAGAGGGAGAAGCAGACTCCCCGCCGAGCAGGGAGCCTGATGCGGGACTCGATCCCGGGACTCCAGGATCATGACCTGAGCCGAAGGCAGTCGCCCAACCAACTGAGCCACCCAGGCGCCCTTTTTTTTTTTTTTTTTAAGATTTTATTTATTTATTTGACAGACACAGCAAGAGAGGGAACACAAGCAGGGGGAGTGGGAGAGGGAGAAGCAGGCTTCCCGCTGAGCAGGGAGCCTGATGTGGGGCTCGATCCCAGGACCCTGGGATCATGACCTGAGCCAAAGGAAGATGCTTAACGACTGAGCCACCCAGGTGCCCCTCCCCTTAAGTTTTAATAAAATATACTTTAATTCAAAGTCAGCCTATTAATTTGCTGACTTTCCTGCTTTACTCTGTGGCTCTGCTGTTTAGTAACTTTGTTGGGTGACAGAATGCGCCTCCTTAACTTTTGTTAGAACTATAACTCTGTCTACATTTTACTCAAAGGGCGGGTATTACCATCCACCAGTAGCTCAGATACTCTTTTCCCAAATAGAACAGAGTAGCTTTCCCCTCCACTTTAATTCATTGCCATTTATAGTGGGAACTCATGGTGTTCTATTTTAAATGCAAAGACACGAAAGTAAGAAAGAATAGGACTTTTAGTGTGTGAAGATCCACTTGGTGAATGTTTTTTTTCTTTTTTTAAGATTTATTTATTTAGGGTTGCCTGGGTGGCTCAGTCGTTAAGCGTCTGCCTTCCCAGGGTCCTGGGATCGAGCCCCGCATCGGGCTCTCTGCTCAGCGGGAAGCCTGCTTCTCCCTCTCCAACTCCCCCTGCTTGTGTTCCCTCTCTCGCTGTGTCTCTCTCTGTCAAATAAAGAAATAAAATATATATTTAAAAAAGATTTATTTATTTATTTAAGAGAGAGAGAGTATGAGCAGCAGGAGGGTTAGAGGGAGAGAGAAGGAGAGAAGCAGACTCCCCGCTGAGTGCAGAACCTGACCCGGAAAAGACAAAGTGTATGTTCATTTCACTCTTAGTGGAGGCTATTGCTAATCTGGACCTATGTTTATTTTGGTTTTTAAGGAATATATTTTGTTTTCTATTTAAGGTATAGTCTGTACTTATATTCAGGAATTTAATGGGTATTTGTTTATTTGCATTTTCCTTTCTAGGCATCCTAGGCAGTTTTTCAAAAAAAAGATTTACTTATTTATTTGAGAGAGAGAGTGGGAGTGGGGCAGAAGGAGAGGTAGAAAAGCAGACTCCCCACTGAACGCAGAGCCTGACACGGGGCTCGATCCCACAACCCCAAGATCACGACCCGAGCCGAAGTCAAGAGTCGGACACTCAACCGACTGAGCCACCCATGTGCCCCATTGGTGAATGTTTTTAAAACTCTGATATGTGCTAGGCAGTGTATTAAGAGCTAGTGATACACAGCTCAACAACAAAAAACATAAGAGAAAATTCTTCCCTTCAGGGAACTCAGTCCAACGGGAGAGAAAGAATAATAGTAAAATACTGATAGAATAAATAGCGTTGTAGAGATGTGCCTAAGAGCAGAATGGAAGGAACACGTGTCTGAGAGGGTGCAGTAAGGAAATAATGCTCATGCTGAGCAGTGTCAGGGTGAGCAGGTTTTTGTTAGGTTTGATGAATAAACAAGGGAAAGAAGCATGTGCAAGATAAGGAAGTGAGAGAACAGAGTTGATGGATAGAGAACGTGAGGAAGGAGCACAGATGAAGCTTGGGAGGTTGGCAAAGGCCACATCACAGAAGGCCTTTTATAGCATGCTGAGGGTTTTGGCATGCCATTGAAGGATTTTAAACAAGTAAGTAACCTGATGGGATCCAGACTTTGAGAAGAAAGCTTTTGGTGGTCATGTGGCTGACATAGTGGAAGAGACTAGCTGCGCGGCTATTGTGACAGTTTAGAGAAGTTCTTGGGGACTACACTAAAGTGATACTGAAATAGAAAGGAAAACAATATATATGAGAAGTATGTAAGTGGTGGAATTTCTATAACGTGGGGAGCCACTGAATGTAGGTAGTAATAAAGGGGGAGTTTAAGATCCCTCTCAGGTTTCCCTGTTTGGTGAGTTGACAGGAGGTAGGCCCCCAGACGTAGAGCAGCTTTGATGGAAGGTAGCAGGAAGAGCTGGGTTGGGAGTATTTGACTTGGAAGTGCTGGTAGGGATGTTCAAGGTGCAGAATGTAGGTGGTAGTGTAAGCCTTGTCTGTGCAGAAGACTGCGCCAGGAGCATGTGTAGACTTAGAAGAGACAGACCCAGTGTTGGAGAGCATCATGGAAGTCAGTAAAGGAAGAGAGGCTTCTCAGGAAGTGAGAGGTGGAAGGAGACACCAGAGGGAGGGCGGTCATGAAAACCCAGGAGTGTTGTTTGTCAGAGATTTTACCTGAGATAAAGATAAGGTGTTTCTTTATGTTTGGTAATGGGGTTTTTTTTTGACCCTGGCAGGTGCTGTTTCAGTGGCAGTGGATTTGATGTACCCATGAAGGAGTAGAGACACAGTGTAGCTTATTCTTTTAGGAAGATTGGACACAGAGGAAAGGGGTTGTTGGCGTGCCTGGCTGGTTCAGTCAGTGGAGCATGCAACTCCTGATGTCACGGTTGTGAGTTTGAGTCCCACATTGGGTAAAGAGATTACTTAAAAATAAAATCTTAACAAAAAGAAAAAAACAAAGAAGAAAAGGTGTAGTGCAGTAGTTAAAGGAATGGAGGCAAAGTCATATGTATGCGTGTATTTTTTATGTACTGCGAGGGAAAGGCTTAAAATACAAGGGACAAATGTAATACCTGAAGGAGCACATTCTTAGCACATGAGGCAGTATGGTATCAGAGCCATAAGAAAAGGATTGTATTTGAAGAAATTGCCAAGGTTAATACAGTTCTGAAAGCCACTGTGGCATGAGCATCAAAGACAAGAAGTGGCTTTTATACAAAGTACAAAAGTACTACCTAAAGTAGAAATGGTCTGGGAGTAACAGCATGGAGCTGTGAGCCCTCATCGGGACCTCCTGATAAAGAATGACCAGTTCTCCCAAAAGAGGTTTGTGAGGCTAGCAGGCTCTGGGGGAGGGCAGATTTAAGTCCAGTGAAGGGGCCTGTGTGTTGTGGAGAAAGGCGATGAAGAAGCTTTACAATGGCCAGGGTGGGGATTGGGTGTTGGGTGGGACAACTGAGAAGGAGAGAAGCACAAGGGAGAAGGACTGAGCAGTACGCCCGAAGGTGAGGAGACAGTATGAAGGGAGATGGAGTGGGAGGCTGGCAGTTCCAGATGGGGCTTTAAGGCCTCCCTTTGCAACTTTGTTCCTTGTAGCTTAAGGAGTTAAAGGGAAAGAGGGGGAAGATGATTTGAGGAAGGGGGACAGTCGATGCTAAGAAAGAACGGCTTGAAAAATCTCCCTGTGAAGTTTCAGTGCAGTAGGAGCTGGGAGGTTGTGGGTGGTGCCAGTGCCCTGAAGTCAGCGGGTTCTCAGCATAAGGCTGGGAAGGGCTTGCAGCGGTCCCTGAGGAACTGGCACTGAAGTGGCTGGGAGAGGACACATAGCTGAGGGCAGCGAGGACGTGGAGAAGCAGGTGTACCCAGTCATCCGAAGAGTGGAGGTCTCTTGATAGTACCATGAAGTCTCCAGGATCTTTGGTTTTTATGGCATTTGAAAAACCAAAAAAGCAAAAGGCAAAAAACAATGAACAGATAGGACACTCCAGAATTACCGTTTCAGTATTATAAAGATCTCATTTCTTTTTTTTTTTTTAAGATTTTATTTATTTATTTGACAGAGACACAGCGAGAGAGGGAACACAAGCAGGGGGAGTGGGAGAGGGAGAAGCAGGCCTCCCATGGAGCAGGGAGCCCGATGCAGGGCTCGATCCCAGGATCGTGAGATCATGACCTGAGCCGAAGGCAGATGCCTAATGACTAAGCCACCCAGGCACCCATAAAGATCTCATTTCTGAACATTGTTTGAACTGCTTTACAGTGCCTATTTGGTGAAATTTATCAAATTCTCATCTTTATGTTGTGAATAAAGGGGTCCTATTTTTAAGTGGAATGGCCGATTAACTTTATCATAATGTTGAATCTCTTAAAAGATTATCATTGATAATCCGTTTTCTAGGATTTACTTGTTACTTGCCCTACTTCAGGTAACAGTGGGCCAGTCTTTGTGATTACAGAGGGGTTGGTTTTGGTTTGTTTTGTTTTCCTGAGCAGTTCCTGTCTCATAGTTTTATACTTGGCATTTTATACCCCAGGTGAGAATAGCAAAATTCTTCTCTTGCTACAGAGTTAGAGAGGCTCCCCTTGAGAAACTGGGGTTAGTGTGGGTTGTGTCCTGGGAATATTTTTTTGCCCTTCTGCCTTCCAAATTAGCTCATTCGCTCAATTTATGGATTTGGATGTTGTATAGAATATTCAGTATTTTTACAGATGCAGTTTCAAGTAGGAATTGATCTTTTGTGCCAACACTATACTTAATTTTCAGATCATTAAGATGTTGATGATTCAAGTTCTCATGTCTGTATGCTAGAATTATTTCAACTATCAAACATCAGGAAGCCTGGTGATTAAAAACTTAAAAATATTAGTAAAGGCTTTCAGAAATTTATAATTTTTTTTGCATGTATAGAGTTTTATATACTGAACACATTACAAATAAATCAAACATAAAATTGGAACGAGGTTTGAAACAGATAAGGATTTGAGGTAGCAGAGAGTTATCAGTGAATTTTGCTATATAATTCTGATATGTCTTTTTTTTGAGAGCGAGAGGGAGAGAGAGCACACGTGCGAATGAGGGGGGAGTGGGAGGGCAGAGGGAGAGAGAGAATCTTAAGCAGGCTCCACGCTCAGCGCGGAGCCTGATGCCAACCTCTATCTCATAACCCTGAGATCATGACCTAAGTTGAAATCAGAGTCGGACGCTTAATCCACTGAGCCACCCAGGCGCCCCTATAATCTTGATGTTAAAAAATCAGGTAATTTGTTGTATTTCGTCATCATCTTACATACTTTTGTTTATAGAATACTTAATATTTTATATACTACTAAGAAAGCAGTAACATTCCAGTTACCATTGTAAGCCACATCCTATTTTCCAAGATTGTTAAAATGTGGAAAAAATATTTTGGGATAGGTAAAATATAATGCCTAAAAACAGTAAAGGTGATAATTGTGTAATAAGATAAAATCATTTGGGAGAAATGATTTTAGCCTTTTATTAGTATTTTTCCCCCAAGGATATTATAACTTTATACTTCTTTATTCTACTTACATGAGAAAAACACAAATTAAAAATTTCTAAGATTTATTAAAGTACATTCAAAGGTATATCATGTGGTTTGTGTATATTGATATGATCTGGTGGCATTTAGAGTGAATCTGTAGTTTTCTTGGTAATTAAGTTCTTAAAATATGACACTTTATTGTCTTTTAAATGGCGTTTACCTGAAATATAAAAACCATTTGTTCTCACATAATACTTTGGATTAACATTTTGGTCTCTCCCTTGTCAAAGTTGATTTGATTGTTAGAAACGAACTGCATGTAAAATTTCATGCCAAGAAAAATTTTCTTTCAGTTCAGGAAATGATATCCAAAACCCATTTTGGTTGTTCTCAAACAAAAATTTCACTGAACTCACTTTTAATTTACATAAAAGACTGGTAAGTAGAATGCATGGGAAATTAATGCTTAACCATTTAATCTGCAAGCACATTAGTAGTGAAAATCTATTCATTATCCACATGCATGTTATCCTGAGTTCTTCGCCAAAGAAACCTAATTGACTAGTCCATTTAATTCTTTAGGATATTATAATCTCTCAATTAGAGTATTGTGGTGGATTCTGTAAGTCATGTAATAGTCATATAATTCTTGGTAATTTCCACTGTAGCTTGGAAATCTCATGTGTACCAGTAGGTTAAATGATATAATGTGGGCATTATACTAGATATTCAGATTATTAGTAAGTACCAAGTGGTCAAATCAGTAAAATGTTGCAACATCAGGATTGTATATCTTGTACAGTTTTGTCTGCTTCTTTAAGACCTTTTTTTTTTTTAAAGATTTTATTTATTTATTTGACAGAGACCCCGCAAGAGAGGGAACACAAGCAGGGGGAGTGAGAGAGGGAGAAGTAGGCGGAGCAGAGAGCCTGATGTGGGGCTCGATCCCAGGACCCTGGGATCATGACCCGAGCCAAAGGCAGACGCTTAACAACTGAGCCACCCAGGCGCCTCATGTTTCTTTAAGATCTTAAAGCCAGAGTTTTACTTCATAATCATGGGGCAAGATTTTAACATTTTGGCCATATAGTCTCTTATTCTGTAAGCAATCAAGTTTATACTTACTAGTCCTTACAGTAGTAATTCCTGGAGTCCTCCTTCATGCTCCCCCAACCCCCATGGAAAATGTCAAACATAAACCAAAGTAGAGAAAATAAAACTCCCATATACCCACCGTCTGGCTTCAGCAGTTGTCAATTTAAGACTAGTCTTGTGGCATGGATACATGGGTACATGGATACCTCTTTTTCTCTGTCCTCTCTTTTAATCTTTTTGTTGTTGTTGACGAAGAAATTGGTTGTTTCTTTTTCCCAGTTTCCCGCAGTCAGTATTTGCATCCCTTTAACACTTTTTGTCATGTCCTTCAGTGCCCTATATTTTCTTTGAATTGGTAGGTAGGTCTGGAGGCTTGATCAAGTTCAGGATCTTCCCCCTGCCCCTACCACCTCACCCCAGCAAAAATATGTTATAGATGGTGTTCTGTATAACTTAATATTCTTAATTTAAAAACTAAACAGCATGAAAAAAATTTTTTCCCATTTTAACTTTTCTTTAAAGCATCATCTTATACTAAAATAGGGCTCAGGTAACTGAATGATATTTATAATCAGGTCCACTAGATATCTCCTTACTTGCTCTTTGTGTTAAACTCTGCCATGCACCCAGGATAATTGCCACCTCCAGAACTCTGCTGCTTTCTGCTGACCCCTGAACATCCCAATTCCCAAATCTGTTGGTTGCTCTTTTTTTTTTTTTTTTCAGAGACAGTAGGTAAGTAGAATTGATTCTAAGAGTTTTATAATTTATGATTTTTAAACATTTAAAATTGTATATGGGGGTTATACATCTGTACTTGTATTATAGGTTTTATTACGCTTGTCACTGACAGTTTTTGAAATCTATCAACCCTAATATTTAAAGAGCTTTGGGGCACCTTGGTGCCTCAGTTATTTAAGTGCCAGACTCTTGATTGTGGTTCAGGTCATGATCACAAGATTGTGAGATCGAGCCCCGCATCAGGCTCCATGCTGAGTGTGGAGCTTGCTTAAGATTCTCTCTCTCTCGGGCGCCTGGCTGGCTCAGTAGGTTAAGCATCCGATTCTTGATTTCGACTCAGGTCATAATCTCTGGGTCATGAGATCGAGCCCCACCTCGAGTCCAGGCTGGGCGTGGAGCCTACTTAGGATTCTCTCTCCCTCTACCCCCCCATCCACCGCCCACTTGCACACATGCACACTCTGTCAAAAACACATGATAAGGGGTGCCTGGGTGGCTCAGTTGTTAAGCGTCTGCCTTCGGCTCAGGTCACGATACCAGGGTCCTGGGATCGAGCCCCACGTCGGTCTCCCTGCTCCGCGGGAAGCCTGCTTCTCCCTCTCCCACTTCCCTTGCTTGTGTTCCTGCTCTTGTTGTGTCTCTCTCTGTCAAATAAATAAATAAATAAAATCTTTTTAAAAAAAACATTAAAAAAATAAAGAGCTTAGTTATTTGGCAAACATTAGGCAGGATTTGTTTTTAAAAATGGTTTTACATAAGTTTTCTATAATTTTAAAGTTATTTCCTAATATTTTAATGCCCTCCTAAAATCACAGTTCATTCTGAGAACAGGGGCAAAATTATTTTATACCATTTTTTTCTTGATGGTTGTCTAAACAGATTTTTATATTCTAGACAGAGTTGTTGAAGACACAGTAATTTCGTATTCTACAGCCCTGGTGTTTGTAGGTTGCTTTGTACCACCATCTGAAACAACCATCTTACAGGTCAGCTTTACCAGCTAGTGCTATTCTTGGGCAGATGAAACCTGGCTGAAGAGAGATGGTTTGTCTACTGCCTTGATGTCTATTTTTGTGTAGAGACTTTTGGAGGTGCCTAAAAAAATGAACAACAGGAGAATAAAAATTTCAGCTTTAAAAATAAACAAGTAATGTACAAAACAAGTATTTTTATCCCATTCTTGACCTTACCTCATTCTTTCCCCATGCCTTTTAGATGAGAAGTTTAATATACTTTTTTCCAAGTTTAATATATCTGAGAACTTGTTTTTCTTGGAACACTTTTGAACATCTCTAAAGTGTAAAACAAGAAACAGTATTTGGAAATTGCTGAATATTACTCTTTTTAAATTTAAAATTTTTAAAAGATTTTATTTATCTGAGAGAGAGAGTGCTCACATGCATGAGTGGGGCAGGGGCAAAGGGAGTGGGAGAAGCAGACTCCCCGCTGAATAGGGAGCCCAACGTGGGGCTTGAATCCAGGACCCCGAGATCATGACCTGAGCTGAAAGCAGATGCTTAACTGACTGAGCCACCCAGGTGTCCCTGAATATTACTCTTTTTATGTATATATCAAGTGATAACATTACTTCTGATTAGAATTATCTTTCATGATGCTCCACCTCGCTTAATGCTTATTATAATGCCTATTATCGATTCTAGGATTTCATTTTGACTTATTTTGAATAACACTTTTGCTCACGTAATAATTCAGCGTATAGTTATAAAACTCCTATAGGACATTATGCTGAATTCCACAAAAGGTACACGAATGAATCAAACCTGAGCTAAAAGGCGATGTAATCTAGTGGAGGGCCCACAAGACAGGTTGGCAGTCATTATAGGAGGGAGCAATTGATAGAGACCTAAGAGCCCTTGATGAAATGACGTGGCAGTCAAGAGTAGTAGATGATCACTGGAGAGATTTGGAAAAGCTGCAGACAAGAGAAGCTGTTTTAGCTGGGCCTTAAAAGACAAGTAGGTGGTTGGTATTACAGAAATAAGACTGGGGAGGTGCTGTGGGAGGGGCCTTCTGTGAGCAAAGGCACCAAAGCAGGAAAACATGACATCGGAAGGAAAGTAGTGAGTTGCTATTTAACTGAAGGATTAAGTACTGAAGTGGGGGTGGGGAGTGGCATGGTAGGGGGCCGAGCCAGGTGGTAGGTTTGGAAAGTTAGGTTAAATTTCCATATTAAAGAGTTAGACTTTAGGAGATCATAGGAATACCACAATGAAGGTCTTGCTTTAGTGAGGTTAATGTGGTAACGATTTTTGAGATGGGAATGCCAAGGCTGTGCATGATGCAGGTGAATAGTGCAGGGTGAGGAGGTGTTGAGTGAGGACACTGGTGTGGAAGAAAAGCACAGGGCAGCCCCTAGGAGGTTTTACAGACTGGGAGAGGATGGGCTCGGAAATGGCTCTGGTTGTTGAGGGTCCAATTTAAACTCATGTTATTAAACAGAAACGTTTATCAATTGCTATTGATGTTAAGTTTCTTCCATATTCTTAGTTCTAGAGCCAGTACAAAAGCCTCATGAAGGTCCTGGAGAAATGGGGAAACCAGTCGTCATTCCTAAAGAGGATCAAGAAAAGATGAAAGAGATGTTTAAAATCAATCAGTTCAATTTAATGGCGAGTGAGATGATCGCACTCAACAGATCTTTACCAGATGTCAGGTTAGAAGGGTAAGTACCTAGTATGATCCTGACAGCATTGAATTTGAATGAAAAGTGTGTTCTGAATTTCCAATAAATTACACTTTAGTGTTGACTGTTCTTTAAGTGAATGTTGTATCACTAAGTTACTACTTACCCACTTAAATAATTAAATACTGATAAAAATACTACTGATCATTAGGCTATAAATTTTAGGCTTTGGAAAATAATGATTTATCTTAATAGATTAGTAGGGGATATTAAACTTCTCAAAACATTCCTATAATCAGCTTTTTTAAAAAAGATTCTTTTAAGATGTATGTGACTTAAAACTGTAATGTATACAGTCATAGACATACAGATTACTGAATTTTTACATATACGTATATCCCTATCTGATGATCATCCACATCAAGATAAATGTGTTACGTGAATGAATATTCCATAATTTATTTACACATTGATAGACCTTGGGGTTGTTTCCACCTTTTGACTGTTATGAATAAAGCAGTTGTGACATTCTTGTGTCTTTTGGAGGACTTAGGCTCTTGTTTCTGTTTGGTATGTATAGGGGAAAGGAATAGGTTATACATTCATATAGCATTAGTATGTGCTGCCAAACATTTTCCCAGGATGATTATACCAATTTACACTCCCACCACCAATGTAAGAGGCCCAGTTGCTCCATATGAAGAAGGTAACATAAGGTATCTGGGGTAGAGGACAGCAGGCCCCATTAAAAGCAAAGGAACTATACAGAAAACACATGGAGCAAGTGAACATACATATTTGGCTCCTGAGACCCTAGGCACCTTGCCCTCTGTGGCTCCCGTTAATGCCAACAGCCAGGCCGTGTTTCTCCAGGCAAGAGATTGAGGATCATTCTTTTTTTTTTTTTTAAAGATTTTATTTATTTATTCATGAGAGACAGAGAGAGAGACAGAGGCAGAGGGAGAAGCAGGCTCCCCGCGGAGCAGGGAGCCCGATGTGGGACTCGATCCCAGGACCCTGGGATCATGACCTGAGCCGAAGGCAGACGCTTAACCAACTAAGCCACCCAGGCGTCCCGAGGATCATTCTTGACAGAGTAGGACTAGGCACAGAGTGGGGGAAAAAAAAACTCATAGTAATCATCACTCCAAGCTAATATTCAGCTTTTTGGTTCCCTATTTTTATAACAAATATGTAACCAAGGAATACTAGATAATCACAAAAAACCCTCAAACATGAATAGTCCCCGAAAGAGAAATATGCAAGTTGGAGGAAGCAAAAACTCTTCAGGGAGAAGAAAACTTAGAAAGAATTAATCCCAGTGAAATAATAAAACATATTACAACCATAAAACAAGAATAGGATACTATTCAAAAGATACACTAGGAGAACCAAAGAGTGTTTGGAATTTAAAAAGGAAGAAAGAAAAGGGCAAAACTTAGTGCAACTCAGCAGCAATCCTGGAAACAAAGGAGCCAAATTCCAGAGGAAAAGAATTGCCAATCTAGAATTCTGTATCTGTCCATACTTGCATTTGATGAAATGCATAGTTTAAAAAAGGACATTTTTGGAAATGCAAAGTTTCATAACATCGAACTGCCACAGACCCTTTCTTGGAAAGTTACTGGAGATTATGCTCCACCAAATGAGGACCTAAACTCAGAAAAGATGGACACAGGATGTGGAAGACAGGGGATTTGGCATAAAACAAATGTGGTAGGAATCCCTCGAGGATGGTGAAGGGAGAGCCCTGGATGAGAGTTGTTAGGCCAAGAGGCAGCCACCCAGATGGAAGCAAGCAAGACACGCACGCCAGGAGAGGCTTCAAGAAGATGGATGATGTACAGCTGAATGCCTCTGGAAATAATTTAGATGATGGGGAGTTTGGGATGCAGTTAGTAAGTGCATAGAAAACCATAGCAGGGAAAACAGTATAATTCCAGGGAAAACTTTAAAAAGTTGTTCAGAGAAAGCAAAAGCAGTTAGTTTAGTACATGGCACAGCTGTGAATGAGTCCTAAGAGGCCACCATTTAATATTGTGCATATAAAAATTAAACTGTGGGGGATGGAGAGTATGAGTGTTCATCCAGCGGATTGGCTAAGTGGCGACCAGTCAAAAGAAGCTTCGTTATAATCTTAAGTTTTCCCAAGCTGTTAACTCTCCTGAACAATACAAGAATTACTAAAGAAGAAAAAAAAGAATTACTAAAGAAAGCTACACTCTTCAGGGAAGTCTGCAGTTGAAATGTTAATGGTGTCTGTGCTAAAAAGAGCCTTGATTGTTACTGTTCCAGGTAGAGTATTCCCCTATGTACATTACTGTTCTTAACACATTTTATTAAGCATTTATGTTTTGGACAGTGTTTAAATGGTGTGATACACATGCTTGTGTACTGAATTTCGGGCTTGATGAGGACTACCTAGATTTGAAAGTCTTACTTCGCACAAGCTGCTGATATGCAGTCCTTCTTGCCAACCGTTTGGTCTCTGTGGGAGGGGGCTACTTAGGGAGTTGGCACCAAGTCGCTACTGTCACTGAGTAGCCTTTTTATACCTTCTTGCTCCATCTCTGTGCAGGTATCTTTCAAAGTTTTTTGTTTGTTTAACTTTGATTGTGGGGAGTTTCAAATGTGTACAAAGAGAGACAGTAGAGGGCGCCTGGGTGGCTCAGTCGTTAAGCGTCTGCCTTCGGCTCAGGTCATGATCCCAGGGTCCTGGGATCGAGTCCCACATTGGGCTCCCTGCTCAGCGGGAAGCCTGCTTCTCCCTCTCCCACTTCCCCTGCTTGTGTTCCTGCTCTCGCTCTGTCAAATAAATAAATAAAATCTTAAAAAAAAAAAGAGACAGTAGTATACAGAACCCTCATGTGTTCCTCACCTCGCTTCAGTAATTCCTAATAGTCTTGTCTCTTACTTATGCTCTTTTCTATGTCCCCCAACAGTCTCTGTCTCCTGGTATTTACACCTCTATGTATCTTCTTCCTACTGTACTAGGGTTGGTCTGTATGACCAGTAGAACACAGTACAAGTAATGGAGTGTCGCTTTCAGGATTAGGTTATAAAATACACTGGTTTCTAAATTTGTTTTTTTACTCTTACTTGGGTCATTAGCTCCGGAATTCGCCAACTGACTAAAGTCCCTGTGGTTTGTGGCCTTTTGTGAAAAACCAGCTAAGTGCGATTAGAAGCAGATTCCCCAGTTCCAGGCAAAAGTGTACCATTTGTAAATATTCAGTATGTGTCTCCGAAAGATACAGACTCGTATAGGAAGGAAGATTATGATACCATTTATACCTAAAAAAATTATTTAACAGTAACTCCGTAATAACGTGAAATACCTAGTTAGTATTCAGATTTCCCTAGTTATGTAATACTTTTCTTTTTTTGTAGTGTTATTATCAGGATCCAAATAAGGTCCACACATTGCAAATGGTGCACATATCTCTTAAGCCTCTCTCAGTCTCTGTAGGTTCCCTCTCTATTTTTTTCCGCTGAGGACCAGGCACAGTATCTTGTATCTTTCCTCAGCCTGCATTTTGTGGACTGCATGACTACGGCATCATCCACTATTCCTCTGTTTCCTCTCTTTGCTGTGGATTGGTAGGTTAAAGGCATTTTGTACCAGTATCCTTCAAGTCAGCTAAATTGTGTGCTTGTGGTAATAAAGGTGTGCAGTCTGGTTAGTCATGTGCATCCCCGTTGAACAGGTCTCTTGTATGTCCCATCTGTCTGTTTTTCCTTTTTAGAACTCCCATTAGCCAGGCTTTGGACTACTTGAATTAATTCTCTTTACTCTCTCATATTTTTGTCTTTTCTTATCTTTTTTCTTCTTCCAGGGAAAAATTCTAGACTGTCTTTGAGCTATTCTCTTGAATTTTTTATTTGTTAAGTTTTTTATTGCTAAGTTTTTATCATTGTCTGAATTTAAAAAATGTAGACACAAAACCCTACACTTAACCATTTTTATACATATAAATATTTGTGAGATATTTAGTATAACAATAGCATTTTAATCTTTCTAGTTTTTAAAGTAAATTTAACTTTCGTTTAAAAAATAATCAGTTCTGGGGTGCCTGGGTGGCTCAGTTGGTTAAGCATCTGACTCTTGGTTTTGGCTCAGGTCATGATCTCAGGGTCCTGGGATTGAGCCCCTCGAGTCTGGCTCCATGCTCTGTAGGGAGTCTGCTTGTCCCTCTCCCCCTACCCCTCCTGTATGTGCTCTCTCTGTCTCTCTCGAATAAATAAAATATTTAAAGAAATAAAAATTATGCTTCAAAATATTTGTCCTAAAGTATTTTTTATCATGTATTTTCCATTTTTTACTAGGGATCTCTTGTAAATTTTATTTTTTTGGAAAAACTAGCCTTCTCTTTAACTGTTATTTTTTAAAAATAAAATGGTGTAAACATTCAGGAAGCTATAGGAGATAACACAACGCAGAGTACTAACCACTATACGATCACGGCAGTATAGGAGATAACAAACCTTTGTACCAACCAGCAGCCTTATTGAATCTTAAGTTGCCATATTTTCTTTATATTTTGCTTTTAGCAATAAAACCTTATGGCTACAGTTGAATCCCTTTGTATACTCCTCCCCAGTTCCATTCCACTTTGCTCTAACCGTCGTTCTGGTTTTTCCATTTATCATTACTGTTCATGTTTTAAAAGTACTTCTTCATGTCTATATATAAATAATATAGCTTAGCTGTTTTATGGGGCGCCTGGGTGGCTCAGTCGTTAGGCGTCTGCCTTCGGCTCAGGTCATGGTCCCGGGGTCCTGGGATCGAGCCCCGCATTGGGCTCCCTGCTCGGCGGGAAGCCTGCTTCTCCCTCCCCCACTCCCCCTGCTTGTGTTCCGCCTCTCGCTGTGTCTCTCTCTGTCAAATAAATAAATAAAATCTTTAAAAAAAAAAAATAATAATATAGCTTAGCTGTTTTATATTTTTAATTTAAATGGTAGTACAGCATATGCACATATCCTTCTGCAACTTTTTAAAAATTGTTTTTGCTCAAGCATTGATTTTGAGATTTATGCATGTCAGTGCACGTAGTTCTGGATCATTCATTTTAACTGCTTTGTAGAAGTCCCTTGTATGAATACACCATAGTTTATCTATTTTTCTTTTACTTTATGTGTATATACTTTATGGTTACAGTGTCTCTGTAAACATCCTTTTACATGTATTCTCTTCTACAAATGTTAACACTTTTCTGTAGAACAATGCTTTTCAAATTACAGTTCAGGACCCTTAACTCACTAATGGATCGTAAAATCAGTTTAGTGAATACCTTAGCATTTTAATTAGTGAAATAGAAGATAGCAGAGTGTTTTATGTAGTAAAAGTATTTTTTAATTAATCATTATTTCAGGATGTGTGTATTAGATTAACATAAAAATGTATTTGTTACCAAGGGTTATGGCCAAAAGTGACAGTAGAAGTGAGATTATTGTGCTGAGAGGTAGGCACTTTTTTATTTCACTCAATTAAAAAAAAAAAAAAACTGCTCCCTCACTGGTTTTACCAATTTACATTTTCCAGCTACAGAGAATTCATGCAGAGGATAGTAGTGGCATGGACTAGACGAGCATGGATGAAGAAGTTTTAAAATTCTGATTGCATTTTTTTATGATGGAACCTATCAGAATGCTGATGGGTTGGATATGGAGTAAAAGAGAAAAGGGGGAGTAAGAATTTAGGCCTGAGCTGCCATCTCAGTTACAGTGATACTTGCCAAGATAGAAAGAAGAAGAAAATAGAAATATGGGGAAATAAATCAATTAGCATATATTTATAAAAGCCTGGGGTTGGGAGAGATGTTGAAGCCGGAGCTATGAATTTGGACAAGTAAATTTAAAGGCATGGAGTTGGTTGAGATAGCCCTACAAGTGGAGGAGATGAAAAAGAGGTTAGGTTAGATGATTGACATTTCATCTTTTGAAGAGTGAGAAGAGGAGGAAGATCTAGCAAAAGGGTAAGAAAACATGAGGTATGAGGGGGGAAGTACGTGGAAGTCAAGAAAATGTTTAAGGAGTAAGTGGTCAACTCTGTTAAGTTCTGCTGAGATGAATGATGAAATCTCTAAATTGACCTGTGGATTTCAGTGTATGGAGGCTCTTGGAATTTAGATAAAATTGTTTCTGTGGAGTGATAGGAATGAAACTCTGATTTAAAAGACTGAGGAAGACTCCAGTTTCTGTGATGGCAGCCTTGGTGATTTAGATCACCTCTTCAGTTAAGGACAATTAGAAAGTTAGGTAAAAAATAGATATAAAAATTATTTGCTTAAAAACAGAGAGAGGTCAGAAGGCAGAGCTTAGAAGGCAGTGAAGAATTATGGAGCCATCTGTGGGAGAAGATGAAAACTCAGAGAAACAAGCCTGGAACTTTAACCTTGATGCATTCCAAAAGGTGTATACCTAAATAGTACATTTTTTTTTTTTGACATTGCATATGAATTTATTTTTTTTTATTTAAATTCAATTAGCCAACATATAGTACATCATTAGTTTCAGATGTAGTGTTCATAAATAGTACTTTTGATAGCCTTATGGTGCTGGGGCATAAAACCTGGAGTCCAGAGCCTATCGCGCGCGCGCGTG